>NC_086338.1:32515443-32815443 GCF_032445375.1 Bacillus rossius redtenbacheri | reverse complement strand
TTTAGTTGCAACTTTTCAGTGCTGCAATGTTTCGCCGCGGCCTTAGTTTGTCAGTGCCGGCCTCATGATAGAACTTCTACATGTGTTTGCCGCCTAACCTGATCGCGCGCAACGTCGGTGTGTTAAACAGACCGTGTAGAGACAGTCTGACAACAAACTCGGCCAGGGTTGGACCAGCAAGTGTATCAAACCTTAATAAAGTGCAGTGTTTTCTCAGTCAGTTTCCTTTTATTTCAAGGCGTCCTGGGTGGCCTGAACAGCCCAGGTAGTTTAAAATAACGACGTGCTCCTGCCTGCAGCCACGAGATCGAACCCCCCTTTATGCCCCCTGAGATCATTTTCAATTTAATATTTATTCAAAACTTAATCACGCAGCGTGAGTGGCGTCAAGTTCTTGTAACTTTCCACACTGAGCATGGAAGATAGGCGCATGTCGCTACCGCATACAACAGTATGGGTAAAACATAAATATGAAAAAGCTGTAAACACACATGGAGAAAAAGTGCACTAATGGGTAATAAAACAGGTACCAGTGCAAAAAGTGCTTTGCTGGCTTTCTTGGCACATGATGAGGTGGCTTGTCCAATTGAGTGTTTTGTCCAAGACCATGCCTAAGTACTGGATTTCTGTTTGCCAAGGGAGTGATGTGCCCATAAAAAAGATTTTATTGGGTGGAAGAAATGTCCTTTTTGTAAAGAATATTGCTTTGGATAAATCTGGATTAGGTTTTAGTTTCCATCGGTCACTGACGCCAGCCGATAGTGCGCCTCTTAGTCGCACAGGCCGCGATGCCTCTCCGACGCCTCTCAAAGCCGTGTGCCACGAACACGCCCGCGCGTGCAACATGGTGCAACGAGTGTGAGTGCACCGAACGACCCGCAGCTAGCACCACTACCGGCCACCTCGGCGGAAGCACTCCGCCGGGTGTGGCAATGTGCTTCCGCCGGACTATAGCATCAAGGGCACATGTTTTCTCTCACAGACATAAACTATGTAATGTATATTTCATCAAATGTTTTTATTTGTTAATTCCATTGTTCAACGTGCAAATAGGTCCTAAACTTGGCCGCGTCTGTTTCCCGCGCGCTGCGCTTCTGGCGCGCAATTGGCAGGCCTGCTGTAGCGCTGTGCTACACGAGTGAGTGAGTACCCACCGGGAGCTCGAAGAGGCTGGTCGTCTTCGCGCAACGTTGAGAGGCCACCTTCGCGCCAATTCCGCAACCGCATCTAGATCGTGAGTTACAACACCACTGGCCGTGCATCACCGCGCAGGTCTTAGCAGCAACGTCCGCCACGTACTGTTCGCTCAAAACTCCCCCCTCTCCATAGTAAGCGGGGTCATCGCCGAACAGCCGTACATGCGCAGAGCTCTCTAACCCCGAACAGTCGCGGCCAGGGGATGGATAGCACCATGTAGAGGTTGGTGTGTAATAAAAACCACACTTCACGTAGCGGAGTGCATCATTTGTAGTATAAGGCGTCTTGGGTGGCCTAAACAGCCCAAGGATCACCTCTACGGACACGTCCCTGCCTCCCGCCACTTGGCCGAACCCAAACCCCGAGACCCATCCCGCAAAACTTGATAGCTTTGACGGGGAGGCAGCCGGAACGGTGTCATCACATTACAGTTAATTTTGGCGGAGACCTCCTTGGGCCCTAGAAATTAACATTTTTGCATCTTCCCCTTTTATAGAATGGCAAATTATAGGACAACTTGTCCAGAAAGGTTACATAATCTATGCAAACAAATGCCTTGGTAAACTCTTATCAGAATGCAATGGTATGTTCATGATGGTTAAAACCTGTTGTGATTTGACTAACCAGCTTGGCTATGCGTAAATCATGGATTGTTTTGCATGGAAACCATAGTAATGATGAGGAAGTATCATGAATATTTCTGCATGAATAGTCAGCCATTTTAAAAGAACAAGGTTGTGCGGGAACTTTTCTAAAGCTTTATTTTGTAATAAATAGGCCCCACTTGGGTTGCCAAATAGTTATGTGGGGGAACTTTTGAAGCTTAGTAGGCTCCACACACACACTAAAACATTGGGCTGAATAAAACTGTGTAATAAATTAGATTTCTTAAATTGTGTGACTCTTCACTGGTAATGTTGACATAAGGTAAGTCACAGTTAGGTGTTATTTGATTGATTTGGAACATACATAAACATACACTGGAGTAGGTGGAATTACAAATAACACAACACAACACTTTGAATATTAAATATAGAATTATTTTATTTCCAATGTAAAAACGATTTAAAAGATTTCAATCTTATCAATATATTTAATTATTATTCATATCCAAAACAACAACCTAACTTAACGGTGACATCATAGTAATTCAATAAAAGTTCAATTACCAGGAGTTATGTTGCGCACATTTAAATATTTTCAAAAGTCTTAATTCGGGTTCGTTGACACTACACAGTTTTTAATTAATGTTTTTAGGGAACTTAAATCAATTTACCTCGGCTAGATAGGTTCGAATAGTTCATCGGCAGAGCTCAGAGCCTCTCATCTATAGGACCACTGAGTCTGTTAATTAATGTGTAAATTCGTAAAAATTTATCTCCAAGTATTATTTAGATCCTCTATAAAGTCAATTTAATTCATAAAATCAATGTTTATAATAAGTTTCGGCGACGATGTGACGTAAAAAAAATGGGAGTTTCGTGATTCGCGCATAAGATTAGGGCACAAAAAATCTGGGCACTTTTATTACTCACGTTAATCACTCCTATAATATTTATCTTTTTAGATAAATCCTATTTAAATATTCTGAACTCCCTAATGGTTCATAATTATCATCCACTATCCGGGATGCCTGATGCTAGATAGCTAATTTTCAGGATTTAAAATCGCCGACGTCACGAAGTTGCCGCTCATTCAGCTGGCCATTGTAGAACTCTCTTTCTTACTAGTTTCCTCAAAATAACCAGTAAGACTCACTTTTAAATGGTGGCCTGTGATTGGCCAAAAAGACCGTTTCAGTCACCTAATTTCTTACCGAAAACGTAAACTCCGAACGCAACAATTGCGCGGATAACAAAATTTCACTTAAAATTTAAATAAATAAATATTAAAATAATAATTTACACAATAAAATAAACGGCGTTAATTTTACCGTTTACAGTTTTCAAGTCCATTAGTCCTTAGAGGGGTATCAACAATACCTCGTTCAAATAGTCCGGTAAAAATCCAAAGAATCACTTTTCCATAGACATACATAACCAAATATCGCCGTTTCTGAAAATAAATGATATTATACATAGAGCAAACAAAAATAAAATAAATCGTAAATAATAATAAATAATTAAACTGTCAAAACAAACATGTTGCAGTACAGATTTTGCCGCCCTTGTCAATTACATTGAACAGTGCTCTTTGACCTGTTCAAAACGGTGCAATGTGATTGGCACTTCCCTTTCTCCGTCGCACAATACACAACACTCTTCGTTGCCTAGCAACGCGTGCACAAAACGACAAACAAAAAAAACAACTTGAGAGAGACTACCTCTCCTCCTCGATTCGTTTTTTACCGTTGCGCGCCTGAAAATCGCGCCTTTTTAAACTCTTTTTGTCGGGTCGTCGCTGCTAACAGACCTGCGCGAAGAAGTTCACGGATTTTGCAGTGCAAAATCTTCGAAGGCTGGAACTGCTGCTGCTCTCCGACTGATTCTGCCTTGAGCCGCTCCTGTTGAGAAGGACTCGGGAGGACTTACTTACTGTGAGTATGATTCACTAAAAGGATCCGAAGGGGTGCAATGTACACGTGAGTCAACAATAGGACGTTCTCCAGGTCACGTCACGGCAGTGGGTCAACGTCCACCTGCGGTGATGACTGCATCCTTGCTGCGACTCCTCCTTCCTGCAGCGGACAGCGGCGTCGAGACGGCGCCTGTCCTCAAAACGACCAACAAACCTGGCCTGGTTCACCACGCGTCGACGGGGTCTGGCGTGGGGCGATGATGCTGTACCAGACAGCACGGCATCTGGCACTGCAGCTGACGTCATCAACTGCTGATGTGGCGGCGTCCAGCCGCCCTGCCTCACGACTACGCGCGAGACGGCGTCGTGGCTTTTGCGGTGCTGATTGCGTGGGGCGAGGTCACCACTTCCCACAAGGAAGCACTCGTCTATTCCCATCACTGTTAGGTACACAATCGTTGCGAACCGCACTACGTCTAGCTCACTCTGGTGTAACCTTCGCACCTGACTTAAGTATAGGTGTCCGGGTCTTAATCGATAACTTAATCACTATGTGCGTACTTGTACTCTTGCAAATACAAGTGTCTGCAGGCAATACAACTTGTGTGCTTGTCGCGGAACACTATGACGTCACCGTTAAAACAAAAATATCTTAAATTAACCTTAAAATTCCTAGCTTAACATATAACATTCACATTATTAACATCATTGTTAGGAAAAAAAAATAAATACAATTAATTATTAAATCTCAATTCTTGCATAACAATGCATGGTTATCAATAAACAATAAATTCAATATTAGTACTTTGCTTGCTACTAACATATCACATTGTTAGTTCGTACTTGATTAATATGCATTACAATGCATTTGCCTGTTTGTGTTCTCATTTCATGAGATTTCATACATTTCACAAAACATTTCATTATAGCATATCATTACTGAATATTAAACATCATATGTTTTGCTTTTCATAATAACATATCGATAGCTAACATACTTGCTATTCATTACTCAATGTTTGCAACTTACATGTTTACATTTCATTATTAAAAATATTTGCATTCAACTATAGCATATTTAGCTTGCAATTTACATTTGCATTTCATCACACCTGTTAACATTTCATCCAAGAATATATATCATATCATGTACCGATTAACAATTAATAGTTCATTGTTATGTTTACATAGTACATGTTAGCAATTGATCATAAAACATAACATTTACATATAATTAGATATATAATAACATTTACACATCATAACATTTACATTTCATCATGTTCACAGGTTGTACAATTAAAATTCCATAGTGTCTTTACACATTGTTTCCATTTTCATCTCACATACAGAGAAATCGTTGGTTTACACAATTACCAACTTAGTAACTTTTTCAATTTCAGTCTGCTGTGCTCAGCTCAACAGCTGTAGAGGCTTTATCTTCCTCTTCTCATCTTTCATTACTGTGTTTTCATCCCGTAGCGGTCTCGCTGGGTTGGATAAGGTTCACATTTCATTTCATCTTGGTTACTATCAGTAACATGAGTCTTGTAATCTACTGAGGCTCCTGGCTTCAGTGTAGCTAAGGTTCCTTTTACCAATCAGCTGTTTCACAAACATGCTGTATCAGGATAGCTTTCAACATAGGGTATCACATGTTCAATATCTTTTTCATTTCCTTTTAAGTAAATTTTCTTGCTTTTTCAATTTTATAACTTCTGTTAGGCGAAGTTGCTTGTGGACACTTGTTTGCCGGAGTACCTTTCACTTCTCGCGACAAAGGGCTTAGATCCTGAGTTTTTCAGATCCACATGCTTCGATATTCTTCACATCATTCGAAGAATACTACTCAACAACTATAACAGTGCTGCGAGTGAATAGTGTTGAAATGACGTAATCTTCTTGTATAGGGGCTTCTCCCAATAAATCCTTAAAAATCATCGATTTCAAATTTTCGTGTTTTTATTTCATAGTATATCAGTACCTTGACATCCAAAGTTTAATAAACTAAATGTTTCAGCTAAATCTGATTGGATTTGTATGCGAAATGAGTGCATACTTTTCTAATCCGCATTCTGGGTAGAATGCAATCCTAAAGATCATTCTTTTCCCTAAATTCATCCCAGAAATGGTAAAAAAAATAGTGAAGTTTTAAAATCTTAGTGAGTTCTTCTATAAATATTAGAAAAAGTAGTGATTTTCTATTTTTCATCATCAACATAACGACGCCTATTGGATTACTCAGCATCATCAATAAATCAAGGTAACCTGCATAATATTATTCTGCTTGTAGTTGCAAAGTGTTATGTGCTTTTAGAGATGCTTTGCATGCCAGTGTTTACATATGTCTACACAGCAGGATGGGGTATCATACCACATAGTTACATCGGCACTAAATAAGCTTAATTTCTTCTCGTTTGTTAGTACACAGTACATACAGCTTCACATAGGTATAGGCTAGTCTAGCGTTGTATATATATATCTTCGTGACATTTGAGTTCATACTCATACGAGGAATTGTGCAAGCCAGCTGATACATAAATACAATACACATTGTACACTGGTAGCTTCACAGGCTACAATAACATCTGTATGGGTGGCATTTCACTTCACCTCAAATACAGCAATATAGCGGGAATTACACTTCCGCATACCCACAGGGTAAATATCTGCATAGGTGGCATTTCACTTCACCTTTACGCAGAAACAAGCGGGAATTACACCTCCGCTTAACATTACAAATTACAGTGGCTGCACTACGCCTCACATGGCGTACTAGATCACATAATCACTGTGACATACACTTACTCCTCTGTACAGTTCAGATCCTTGGTCTGAAACTTACACTTAGACTGCTCTCAGCTGTTTATGGTACTACACCTTGTACCATCACGAGGCATTCACAGCTTAGGTCGGTACTGCTTACATAGTAGTAGGGCTCTTGTATTCCCTTAACTGCGTTATATTATAATGGCCTACTGGTCGGCCTGTTGCTGGCTCTGCTAGTGCATAGCAATTCTCTTGTACTATGTCTGTGATGACATAAGGACCTTCAAATAACAAAAACAATTTCTTGGTTACATGTTCCCAGGCCTTGCTTACTGGAGTTGTTTTCTTCAGTACCTGGTCTCCAATTTTAAATTTTGCTAATTTTGATGCTGGTTTCCTCTTGCGTCTGATGTCAGCTTCTGCTGTCAACTTCCTCTTCACTAGAGCTTCTACCTCTTCTCCTGTAGGTAGTTTTTCTTCATTAGGGGTTTGTTCACATCGGGGTAAATACTTCGGGTCGATCGCCACCGATCTATTCAGGCTCATGGCTTCTCCAGGGGTAACTCCAATAGAACCATGTACAGTATGGTTAATAATGCACTCTACATATGGCAACTTATCTCGCCATGATTGCTGCGAGTTATGGCATAGCGTACGTAACAGACTCCCTATTGACTTAATGAGTCTTTCCACAGGGTTACTTTGTGGATGTCGTACACTGATGGTTGTAGGTATTGCACCTAATTTTCTGACTCCTGTTTGCCACAAATCGCTGGTAAACTGGGTACCTCTGTCTGACAATACCACTTTAGGTAGACCAATTTCTTCAACGAAAGTTTTTAATTTCTGCATAACTGCTTTTGCAGTTGGGTTCACAATTGCATATAATTTTGTGAATTTTGTGAAAACATCTTGCATCACAAAAACATACTTAACACCTCCCTTTGACTGTGGTAGGGGGCCAAATAAATCAACTGATAATAATTCCAATGGTGCTGTTGGAATGATTGGCTGCAATTCTCCATGCAGGTGTTGTCCAGGTGGTTTCACCTTCTGACATAGGTCACAGGCACTTGTGACCTTACTTACATAGCGTGACATGTTAGGCCAATACACTTGCCTTTTTAATGCTTCGATGAGCTTCTTGCTCCCTACATGTCCCAAGGCTACATGTAGTTCCCAGGTGATTGGTTGCCTCAAATCAGCCGGTATCACTGGTTTCCAGTGATCTTCGAAAATGCCTCTCTTCCTTGACTGGGCAAACAAAACATTTTCTGCTGATAAACAGAAATGTTGGTGAATTTTATTATCAGCTGACTGCTTCTGCAGCTGGTTGATGGCGTTTTTGCAGTACTCATCTGCCTGTTGTTTACATTTTATATCCTTCAGGATATCTCGGAGTTTAGGGTTGGTTTTAAATATCTCTGTGGATACTGATGCCACTAGGAATTCCTTCTGTCGTTTCGATGTAGATGGTGAACTTCCTTGCAGTTCATGCAGGCGACTTAGGTAATCTGCAGTAGTGTTGGCAGATCCTTTGATATGATGTATATGAATATCATATTCCTGCAGTAGCAAAAACCATCTCGTAAGGCGGCTACCAAATAACTTGCCTGCCTTAAGGCATGTTAACGCCTGGTGATCTGTTAACAATTTCACTGTTTCTCCAAGTAGCAGATCCCTGTACTTCTGGAGTGCCCATATAATGGCCAGAGCCTCTCGCTCTGTAACAGTGTAATTTCTCTCTGCTTTGTTGAGAGTACGACTAGCCATTGCTACAGTCTTTTCAATTCCATTTTCCTCCTGTGCAAGCTTACAACCTAGGGCTGTGTCAGAGGCATCTGTGTATAACAGAAATTCCTTCCCTTGGGTTGGATGGTAGATGACGTGTTCAGTCAGGAACAAGTTTTTCAGACTGATGAAGGCTTGCTCGTGCTCTTCACTCCACATCCATGCCTGACCTTTCTTCAATAGGCTGAACAGCGGAACTGCACATTGTGCAACTTGGTTGGAGTATATCCTGTAAAAACCAATTATTCCTAGAAACGCTCTCAGCTGTTTCACGTTCCTCGGTGTAGGAAATTCCTGAATGTTCTGCAGCTTGTCTGGGGCTGTCTTGATACCTTCAGGTGTGAGGATGTGTCCTAAAAAGGGTAATTCCTCTCTGCAGAATACAGATTTTCTAATTTTCACAGTCATGCCTGCCTCTTGCAGTTTGTGCAGTACAGTGGCAACATGCTGCATGTGCTCTTCAAAATTTGATGATGTTATTAATATGTCGTCGACATACGCCCTTGCAAATCCCTGACACTCGGGTCCTAAGGTTGCGTCTAGACATCTCGTAAAGTCAGCCACTGCGTTACACAGTCCAAATGGCATAACTGTAAATACATACTGTTGATTCCTGAAGAGAAATGATGTATATTGGCAGGAATTAGGTTCTAATGGTATCTGCCAATAGCCTGACGACAGATCCATGGTTGTGAGATACTTCACACCTTGATACAATCTTAAAATTTCTGCCGTTTGTACAGGACTTTCCCTGTCCTTGACTGTAATTTTGTTGAGCTCCCTAGCATCGAGACACAGTCTTACTGTCCCGTCTCGTTTACTCACACAAACAATGGGGTTAGCATAGGGGCTTGCTTCTCTCCTGATTACATTCCAATCGATCATAAGTTGAAGGTAGGCTGTGGCTTCCTGAACGTACTTCACCGGAATGGGATAGCATTTGCGGTGGTACGGTGCCTCCTCATTTATCTTGATTTTAGCTTGGTAGAATCTGTTTCTGCCTGGCTTGTCAGAAAATACTGACTGAAAGTTGGCCAGTACACCAAACAGTTGTTGCAGCTGACTGGGTGATACACTCTTCACCTCCTGTAGTGACTGTCTTATGTCTTCAAGTGATGCCTGAAGTTGCTCACTTGCTTGTGCATTGTATATGTGCCTGTGCATAGGTTCACTGTACAATATTCCCACAAAATTTTCCCTCACATGCCACTTGCCTGTGAGTGTGACTGGAGTTTCACAGTCATTTGAATGAATTTCACATAGTTTAAAATCTATCACTACACCAAATTGTGATAGAAAGTCAGTACCTATTATTAGCGGTTTTGCTAGGCCTTTCACAACTAGTGCAGTCATGTCTTTTGGTCTGCCTAGGCCGTGTACTGTTATCAGTACCTGTCTGTTTACAATAGGGCTTGCCCTTGATGTCACTCCAATTATTTTGAGTGCTGGTACTGGTATCTTGGGTAGTATTATGCCCTGGTGTTCGAGGTAGTTCACCAACTCCTCACTGATACACGTGACTTCAGCGCCACTATCAATTAATGCATCCACATTGCATTCTTCAATTTTTAATGTCACATGTGGACAAACTGTACAAACTTGATGAACCCTATTTTCATCATTTTCATTATATAGAAAGTCTCTTTCACTTTCTCTTAGCATAACAGTGCATATAAATTTATCGTAGCTGATGCAGCTGTAGATTGGAGATTTGTCGTTATGTACCCCTGAGCCTGAATAGTGGGTTTCTGTTCGGGGCGATCCAACTGAAACCCGTTCTAGTTTAACGTGCCCTGGTTGGCACGTCCACCTGGAACACGTTGTTGTTGTTCGTTGTGGTTCCAATTACTGGGTCCTGCGACGCTGGACACTGCAGCCTTGAACTCGGCTGCTACCGGGTTCACTTCCCCTCTCTGGTAGTATGCAGCTTGATGTCCTGGATGCTGCGCCTGGAATGGTGGCGGAAACGTTGCGTTCTGGTAGCGTTTGTTTCCAGAGAACTGGCTATTCTGGGCATTGCCGCCATGATTCTCTGTCGTCTGGGGGGAATAATGGTGGGGTGGCATTCGGGTTTCTTCGTGCCGGCCCTGGTATCGAAGTTCGTCCGTCTTGCGGTACTTCCTCGCGTACTCTCTCTCGTCTTCAGACGAGGATCTTGGGCGTCGGTCACGGGACTCCCTGGGAGGCCGTACTTCAGGCGAGTAGGAGCGGCGGCGGTTGTCGTTGCGGTCGTCCTTCCTCTTGCGCTGGTACGTCTCTCCGTCGCTATGATAGTTCCTCGCGTTCGACCACCATGTCTTCCTCTTGTTGTAGGGGCCTTTGCGTTGGCTCGCCGCGTACCGGCCATATGAGCTTTGCTCCCTGCCCTTGGGTTGCCACGTCATAGTGTGGACAGCTGCCTGACGGTTGTCCCTTGGCTTGTTGTCCCTGTTTTGCCAGTAGTTATTCAGGGGTGGCTGGCGGTTCTGCTGAGGTACCCTGTCGTGGTCCTCCTTAGGTGCTGGCGTCCTGTCCATTTTCTCCAGCTTGTCGTAGTTCAGGAGCCTCTCCCTGAACTCTGTGATGTCTCGGTACGTCAGGCCGGACAACTGCTTTTGGTAGCGCAGCGGCAACTGAGTGAGTATTGCCGCTACGAACTCCTCGTCCGTCATGGGCAAGTCGAGGTATATAGTTTTCTCAAACATTGTTGAGAGGTGGGCCTCCAGCGTTGTGCCCTTCCTGGGGTCATACCTCTCAGTATGGAGCTGGGCACGCAGATTGCTCTGAATGCGCAGACTCCAATACTGCTGGCGGAACATGGCCTGGAAGTGGTTGTAGCTACTGGTGGTTGCACTCAGCATTTCCCACCAGTAGAAAGCCTGCCCTTTCAAAGCACTGTTGAGGCACTTTAGTACCTCAGCCTCGCTGAGATTGAACGTGGCCGCATATTCCTCAAAGCGCTTCAGGAACCGTATAGGGTTCTCGGTAACCCTTCCTGAAAACGTGGGCATGGCCTCTGCCCAATGCTTGGCCGGGTGGTGGATCAGAGTAGCAGGGTCCATACTCGACGTGTTTACAAACGTCCTGCTACCTGGCCGATGAGTGGTGGGGGTGACACGTGACGGTTCCTGGGGCTGGTGCTCAGTGTAGCACTCGGTGCCGCCCTGTTGCTTGCTTGTGGTGGGCAGTGTTGTAACAGTAGGTCCATGGCACTCGCTTGCCTGGGCCTGGCCTATACTACCAGCTGATGCAGCTGTAGGACTTGGTTGAACAGACAGATTTTCAAACCTGTCCCTCAGTGTAGTTGTGGCCACCTCAATATCGCTGAGCCTGCTCTCCAGGTGCTGGATGTGTTCGCGCACCTCTTCCCTGGCATTGGCCTGCCCTCGATGCTCGTTGGCCATCATGTTTCTTAGGGACGTGACGTGGGATTCCAACCCATCTACCCTGCTGTTGTACTGGGAGACCTGTTCGGCTATTTGCTGAATCTCCTCGTGTTGTTGCGAGAGCCTAATCTCGATGCTATGCTCTAGATTCCTGATGCTGTCACTGGTTTGATCTAACTTTGCAGTGAGATTAGTGTTATATTGCTCTAGTTTCTCATGAAGGGTAGTGTTGCTCTGCAGTAATGCCTGCATCAGTGTTTCGAGTGTCACTGGCGGTGGAGTAGGAGTACTGTCCTGGGGTGCAGCTGTGTGGATGACAGTGTCACTCATGTTTGCCTGCTCCATGATTAGGGGAGATGTGGGCCGCCCTAACCTCTCCTCACAGGTGACTACAGGCGAATTCCCTGCAGATGATGAAGGATTCGACTCACTGCTTGAGGTTTGTGCAGTAGCATACTCTTCTTCTACACTTCGTGATCTTTCTCTAAGAAAGTATTTGTTGCGCTCGTCTGCCATAACGGTGTGCAATGAAACAATTGACCAGATAATATTTTACACAAATAGTGCACTTGCACTCAGTACTTGGCTGGTACAGAATTTACACAAAAAAATGTTGAGGTGTCCCTTAACCTCAAAATCGGCCCCACCGTATGGGCTCCAATTTAGTTTGTGCGGGAACTTTTCTAAAGCTTTATTTTGTAATAAATAGGCCCCACTTGGGTTGCCAAATAGTTATGTGGGGGAACTTTTGAAGCTTAGTAGGCTCCACACACACACTAAAACGTTGGGCTGAATAAAACTGTGTAATAAATTAGATTTATTAAATTGTGTGACTCTTCACTGGTAATGTTGACATAAGGTAAGTCACAGTTAGGTGTTATTTGATTGATTTGGAACATACATAAACATACACTGGAGTAGGTGGAATTACAAATAACACAACACAACACTTTGAATATTAAATATAGAATTATTTTATTTCCAATGTAAAAACGATTTAAAAGATTTCAATCTTATCAATATATTTAATTATTATTCATATCCAAAACAACAACCTAACTTAACGGTGACATCATAGTAATTCAATAAAAGTTCAATTACCAGGAGTTATGTTGCGCACATTTAAATATTTTCAAAAGTCTTAATTCGGGTTCGTTGACACTACACAGTTTTTAATTAATGTTTTTAGGGAACTTAAATCAATTTACCTCGGCTAGATAGGTTCGAATAGTTCATCGGCAGAGCTCAGAGCCTCTCATCTATAGGACCACTGAGTCTGTTAATTAATGTGTAAATTCGTAAAAATTTATCTCCAAGTATTATTTAGATCCTCTATAAAGTCAATTTAATTCATAAAATCAATGTTTATAATAAGTTTCGGCGACGATGTGACGTAAAAAAAACGGGAGTTTCGTGATTCGCGCATAAGATTAGGGCACAAAAAATCTGGGCACTTTTATTACTCACGTTAATCACTCCTATAATATTTATCTTTTTAGATAAATCCTATTTAAATATTCTGAACTCCCTAATGGTTCATAATTATCATCCACTATCCGGGATGCCTGATGCTAGATAGCTAATTTTCAGGATTTAAAATCGCCGACGTCACGAAGTTGCCGCTCATTCAGCTGGCCATTGTAGAACTCTCTTTCTTACTAGTTTCCTCAAAATAACCAGTAAGACTCACTTTTAAATGGTGGCCTGTGATTGGCCAAAAAGACCGTTTCAGTCACCTAATTTCTTACCGAAAACGTAAACTCCGAACGCAACAATTGCGCGGATAACAAAATTTCACTTAAAATTTAAATAAATAAATATTAAAATAATAATTTACATAATAAAATAAACGGCGTTAATTTTACCGTTTACAGTTTTCAAGTCCATTAGTCCTTAGAGGGGTATCAACAATACCTCGTTCAAATAGTCCGGTAAAAATCCAAAGAATCACTTTTCCATAGACATACATAACCAAATATCGCCGTTTCTGAAAATAAATGATATTATACATAGAGCAAACAAAAATAAAATAAATCGTAAATAATAATAAATAATTAAACTGTCAAAACAAACATGTTGCAGTACAAGGTCCAAGATTTTTGCAAGTGCTGGTAAAAGTGCTATAGGCCTATATGAGGTCGGCTCATTGGAAGTTGCCTTTGGCTTTAATAAGATTGGTATATGGTTGTGACACTGTATTGACCATGTTTGGTCAGATATATAACAGCTTTCCAAGATAATGCTTGCACTAATCTTTCTGAGATGTTATCATGGCCAGGAGCAGCTTTAGAATTAAGTTTCCCCATTTCTTTGGAAATTTATTTAGGTGTAGCTAGTAATTTACCATAAATGAGTGGCTTTGGGCCTTGGGCGTTAAACACACCTGAAATACAAACTGACTCGGATGGGTGATCAGTATTAAAGGTGTTCTTGAAATGTTCTGCCATTATTTCAGCTTTATCTTCTGTATAATCATAGAGGTTAACACCTACTTTGAGTGAAAAAATCACATTCATTCTTTTAAGGTTTTTGATAAACTTCCACAGTGATCCAGAAGTACAGGAAAAAAAAAAAAAAAATTTTTATAGCCTATAGTTTTATCTCTTTTTCTTACTTTTGAAATGTAAAAGTACTCTGTAATTTTTAGTTTTTGTGGTTGTACAGTTTGTTTGTATATATGTATATATTTGTATTAATTGATTTGTCCTATATCCCGGAGTCCTTACCTCCATATGGGATCTACAGAACAAAAATTGAATAAATAAATAATTCAGTGCTCCATTATTTGACTGCACATTCACATTGCTTACCTATTTAATTGCATATATTCTTGCCTCCAGTTTCATTGTCTTGTCTGTTGCCATAATTTATGGGTCTTGTTATGATATCGTAAAATATTTCAAATATGACCGGGGAGTGGTGGTCCCTGTAAAGCTAACCTTTAACAAGGAATGACTGAATCAGCAGCTTTGTGTAATAATTCAGTAAATAACTATATTGCAGAGTCCATATCAATAGCATTACCGTAAGTAGAGTTCAAGCTGATGTGTCTGTCTATATATTTCTTGAAATTGAGCCAATTTTCATTCTTGAAGTCATAAAATAGTTTCTGTGTAAGAGGTGCATCAAAGGCACTGATATTGCCAAGCACAAGTAGGTGATCAGAATTTAAAGCTTGATCAGTTGTGACATAGTTTACCATTGGGTAATGAGAAGTTATAAAGATATCCAATTTTAGGGCCCTTTGTTGCATCCTGAGTGGTATAAACATGGTTGTGAGGTAAAATAATGACTGTTCTCTGGTAGCTGTTATATGACATCCCCAAGATTGGTATCTGTAATTGAAATCACCTGCCACAATAGCATTCCTTTGTAAATGGAGTAAAGTTGGCAGTCATTGGGTTAGAAACCGTTTGTTAGGAGGAAGATAAGCAGCAGCTGCCAGAAATGAAGTATTTTTATCTTGTACAATAAGTTCAGAACCTATTAGGTCAGAAAATTCGGGAAACAATTTACGATAATATTATACAGACATATGTACAAGCACTTCAACCCCAATTATGTCAGTCTGGTGAATTACATAGGTATAAAGGTATTTAATAGTGCTTAGAAGGAGACAGTCATGTCTCTGTTACAAAGATTAGTTTAGGTTGGTGATATGTAATGTAAGGAAGAAACTCTGCTAATCTAGTCAGTAGGGATTTTGCATTCCAAACTAGAATGTTATGTTTGGATTTCTTTCCCAGGCTGCGATAGCAACATTTTACAATTACCCACACCTCTGCTCACGTTCAATGTCTGTAATTCATCACATGCACCATACTCATGGACACATCAGTGTCCAGTCAACCAGTGCCCTGGTCATGCCCGGTTGATTCCTCCGGCACTCTGCTGATTTATGCATGGTCACTGCCGTTTCCAGTGCATGCCCACATGCCACCTCCCCCCACCCACTTTTCGTTTTGTTCTCAGAACCCGGTGTGCTAAGACAGATGCCCGTCCCCTGTCCCCTCGTCATCATTTAGGCGAGCATCCTGGAACATAAACAACCCCCCCCCCCCCCCTCAAAACTATTTTCCCTCTGGTGATGTCCAAAGTTTATGCACATTATCTTCTCACTTCCTCTGTGGTCATTTTTGAACTACCGTCTCTAGCCCTATGCCTACTTATGAGCTCTGGGCACCATCTACTGTCACTTTCAAAAACTAAATTTTTGAGTCCCCTCTAGTTCCTAAAGTTCTCCATGCAGTGCTACTATACAGGCTTTCGTCACTTTATTTCCCTCTTATTTTTCAGGTCTACCCACGGTACCCACAATTTCAGCCTCAGTGTCTCCATCTTGTTTTATTTTTGTGCCACTAAGTGCCTCTTTAAATATGCATGGCGAGTATCCCTTGAGAGCTGACTCTTATGGTGCGCGAGCCCGATTGGACCTAACTCTACATATCGAAAGTTTAACCGGGAACTGTCTGTACAGCATGTGGTCGAATTATATGGGGATGCGATCCCATTTCTCTTCTTATTTCTAAACATATAGTGTGTTCGATAATATATTCAAGTTTGTCTGATTTTGTTTCGGGCGTTGTTCTCCACCACGCAGTGCTACTCACTGCAAATGGTGATATTTAATTTTATTTTTGGCAGTCATTTCAATTTCTAATTTCTTGCTGTTTTTAGCTTTCAGTTCCTTTTTACTCACTACGCATGCTTATTTTCTCTAAATAGTGTGGGTTCAACTTTACTACGTCACCTCCTCAGATCATCCTGCAGCCAAATTCTCCATCTTGGCATGGATCCCTGCAAACCACGATTTCCGGGCCTTTATCCTTTGGGCTCGCTTTCCGTCTTTAATCACAGCATAATGGTCATCTCCTCGGAGCTGGCACAGAGAAAGTCTCTACTAGCAAGTAACACAATTTGTAAAGAACTCTCTCTCGCTTGCAAGTACCTATGTGAGTAGACATAATCCTTAAAAATAATTATCAAGACCATCTTCATAGTCATATTGTACAGTTTATATTTGTTCATCTGTTTCAATGTAATTTGATAATCTAAGTCAATTCAAAGTAAGGATATAACTGTACCAGCCCGTTTTTATAACTTTTATGGATTTCAGGTAGCAACCCTAATTTAGTCAACAAACAAATAAAAAATGTACTTATGTCACTCTTTGTTTATCATTAAAATGGATCACCAGTAATAAACTTGAGACAAACTGGAAATTTCACTGCTTATTTATTAATTTGTTTTTAGTTGGGTGCCTCTTCCATAAAGTCATATATGAAAGCAGGGTCATTCCATACCAAATCAACCAAAAAAAACTATTTTTGTCACCCACCGTCTCAGATTTTGACGAAACTTGGCATGGTTGTTCAATTTATTGATGTAAGTAACCATACCAATTTGTTTTGCTCTATCTCTAGTGGTTTAGATTTTACAGCCCCTTAAAGTTTATGGATTATTGGCATTTTAATCATCTGGCCGCCGTTAACTAGATGTGTTGTCCGATGGAAAAAAGTTCATATTTTTTTTATTTACTAACCATTTTGTCTGAAAATTTTTTTATGTTTGGATCAATGTAGCAGGAATAATATAAAAAATGAACAAAACTTCTATGTGTTTATTTGGAACCATAAAAAAATCTCAAAGTGTAATTTTTATGGTTATCGAAACAAAATGTAGAGTTTTACGGAAAATGGTAAATCTCATAAAGGGAAAAGGATAATCATGAAATCTCTGTTTTATTTTTGTTCTAAAAGATATCTTCTACCACATTAAACAGTAAGATTCGTGGTTTTTTTACTCCTTTGATAATTGTTTTCACTTCAAAACACAAAAATGAGTTAATTATTTAATTTTGATTAAAAAGCTGCTTTGGCCACTATTTGCCTGACTGTGTTTCTGAATTATATACAGATGATTAAAATACCACATTTTTCTTTTGGTATCCCACAAACTTTTTTATAAAATAAATTACATTACTTGCTGCTTCCTGTTTCCCATGCTGTCAAAGCCCTGCATTCGTGCCATGACACCATCCTGTTCCTTTTCCACTCTCAAATACATAAACAACTGCCAGTGTAGTTTACCTATTTTTTTGTGTTTGTGCCTGGCTGCGGACTTCACACACCCCTTCCCCCGTCTTCTGTGCTCGCCCTCTTCCAGATCCAGATGCAAGATCTTCCCAGGAGATAAGCCATAAGGCCAGCAACTGATACAATCCGAGCATAGAGAGAGAATAAGGCGGGCTGTGTGTGACCTTGTGCATGTCCGAACCTGCCTTCCCCTCACAGCAGCATTATTTAATATAGCTTCCATGTCAGTCCGTCACAGGCAGTTGCCATGAAAGAAGTAAGATTGGTGCTTATACATAACAGTCAATTAAGCATTTCAGTAAATGAGTGTTATTGATAGTATTTATGTGTTTTTATTAAACTAAGTGAGTACCAAAGTGCATTGTTGTTATGTTATGTTTAACAATGGAGAAAAAGTGCAGTGTTGGAGAAACTACTGAAAGTGATTGCCATATGTTACACTATGTCAAGGACAAGTCTATACAAGGTATTGAAAAACTTTCTGAAGAAGATTTGAATCTTTTGACATTAAGATGTGAATCCAACAAGTTAACAACAGTTTGCCTTCACCATGAAAGTGTGTTTTTAAAGAAGTATGAATTTTTACAAAAGGTGTGTTGTGATCCTTTCAAAAGAGATAAAACTGTTATTAAAAAAGCACTTCGTGTTTAAACTGTACAACAGAGTAGAATCATCTTATCAAAAGGGTACAAGGTTAAACCTGGTCAGAAACTTTGTGCGTTTTGCAGGAATAAACTTTTAAAAGATAAAGAAGCTGACAAGGTTGAAAGTAATGATGAGCACGAGAATGGACAAACAAAGTATATAGGACTAACATTTAGAGATGAACTAAACCAACTTCAAAAACATACTGTAATTGACGAGCTAAATTCTTCCTTTCATGAAATTGGATGTTCACCAATGAAATTACATGCACTTGGTCATCATAGCAAATAAAGTTATGCTAAAGAAAAGCTACAAAAAGTTCATGAAAAAGTAAAATCAAAAATTGAAACTGTTCTTGAAGTTGATCTACCAGAAGAAAAAAAACTTGTTAGAAAAAGGTATGTTACAGAACAGTGAAGACATGGATAAACCAGTGAACATTATTAAAAAGGAAATTATAGGTGCATCAAGAAAAAAACGCATTCAAATGTTGACAATACCAGCTTCTCTGTTGTGATCAATAAAAAAAATAAAATAAAATTTTAACACATCTGATTATTCTGTTCGTAAGGCTCAACGTGTGTTTAAAGACAAGGGTTTTTTAGGCGAACCATACCCTAAGCAAGGGAAACAGCTAAGCCTTGAAACTATTGATTTAGTGAAACAATTTTATCAGAGTGATGAACATTGTAGAATTCTGCCAGGTATGAAGGATGTCGTGAGTATAGGAAAAAAGGTTTATGAGAGAAAGCGTTTGATTTTGTGTAATCTTTCTGAGCTATACTCAAGTTTTAAATGGGAGCATCCTCATTTGAAAATAGGTTTTTCAAAATTCTGTTTCTTGAGACCTAAATGGTGCGTTTTAGCTACCTCTAGTGGCACACACTTAGTATGCGTGTGCACAATACACCAGAATGTTATTTTATTGATTCATGGAGCCGGTATAGAGGAAGATTACAAAGAACTGATATTGCTCATGGTTTGTGAAGGAGCAACAAGAGAATGTATGTTAAGGCATTGTGACAAATGTTTATTGAAAGATAAGTTTGTCCATTTTTTACAGACAAAGTTTGAAGAATATGACAATGAAGACGTTATTGAGTTCAGTCAGTGGGTTTCCACAGATCGAACTGAAATGATAAGGTGTTCCAGCTCAGTTGTTGAATTTATAGAAACATTAGTTGAAAAACTCAACCAATTAATACCTCATTCTTACATTGCCAAATCACAAGCATCTACTTTTAAAATTTTAAAGGAAACGGCTCTTTCCATTGTAACTGTAATTTCAATGGACTTCAGTGAAAATTATGCTTTCACGATACAAGAGGAAGCCCAAGGTTACCACTGGACCTAAGATTCATGCACTATTCATCCTGTAATCATTCACTGCAAGGATGAAACTGGCAAAAAGCTTGTTCTACCTTTTTGCATCATATCTGATGACCTCAAACATGATGTAAGTATGGTGTACGAAATCCAAAAAACTATGACTGCCTTTTTGAAAGAGAACCACCCACACATTAAAGAGATTCATTACTTTAGTGATGGGTGTGCAGCACAATATAAAAATAAATACAACTTCGTAACTCTGTGTCTACATGAGAGAGATTTTTTACTGAGAGCTCAGTGGTCATTTTTTGCGACCAGCCATGGCAAAACGAAATGCGACGGAATAGGGGGTACTGTAAAACGCATAGCTCGGAGGGAAAGTCTTAAACGACCTCTGGAAAAACAAATTATTACAGTGGCTGAACTGTTTGACTTCTGCAAGACCAGAATTGAAAATATCAGTTTCCATTTTATTACTAAAGAAGCAGTTAAATTGACTCGTCTTGCTATGGAAAGTCGCTTCAAAGATGTTCAAACTCTTCCAGGGACAAGATCATTTCACAACTTTCAGCCACAAAATGATTCACAAACAATTGAGGCTCGAAGAATTAGCAAGGATGAAAAAGCAGCTATTATTTTTAATTTATTTAGCATTCAGCAAAACTTATCTAGTGAAATTAGAAGATTTGTACCTTGGATGTTTTATTGCTTGTGTTTATGACAGCTGCTGGTACTTTGGCATGGTGAATGAGATAAATGCTGAACAAAAAGATGTCACGGTACAGTTTCTTCATCCCCGCGGACCATCACCATCCTTTTTTTGGCCCAAGAAAGAAGATACATGTGCTGTGCCCATTCCTCATATTATTGCTATGGTGGAACCGCCAAAAACAATGACTGGAAGAACCTATCAGTTTTCACGAGAATGTATGACAAATATCCAATCAAAATTTGACAATCTAGAAGAATTTTGAAATACAATGACCATCCAGTGTTACAACCACAAGAACTGTAAGCCTTAATAACATAGGAGTATTGCATGTGTAAGTAAACACACTAATGTTTTATGTAGTGTAATTTAATAATTATATTTAAATTGAACTGCAATCTCATTACTGAGGTCAGTTCTGTTCGTATTTGTGAGTGTAAAGGGAACAGGTTGATGTCATGGCAGGAATGCAGGATTTGACAGCATGGGAAACAGGAAGCAGCAAGTAAGGTAATTAATTTTATAAAAAGGTGTGTGGGATACCAAAAGGAAAATATGGTATTTTAATCATCTGTATATAATTCAGAAACACAGGCAGGCAGGCAAATAGCGGCCAAAGCAGCTTTTTAACCAAAATTAAATAATTAACTCAATTTTGTGTTTTGAAGTGAAAAAATTATCAAAGGAGTAAAAAAACCACGAATCTTACTGTTCAATGTGGTAGAAAATATCTTTTAGAACAAAAACAATACAGGGATTTCATGATTATCCCTTTCCCTTTATGAGATTTACCATTTTCCGTAAAACTCTACATTTTGTTTCGATAATCATAAAAATTACACTTTGAGATTTTTTTTATGGTTCCAAATAAACACTTAGTAGTTTTGTTCATTTTTTATATTATTCCTGCTACATTGATCCAAACATAAAAATTGTTTCAGACAAAATGGTTAGTAAATAAAAAAAATATGAATTTTTTTCCATCGGACAACACATCTAATTAACGGCGACCAGAGGATTAAAATGCCAATAATCCATAAACTTTAAGGGGCTGTAAAATCTAAATCATTCGAGATAGAGTAAAACAAATTGGTATGGTTACTTACATCAATGAATAGAACAACCATGCCAAGTTTCGTCAAAATCTGAGACGGTGGGTGTCATGGTGTGGTTGAACTGACATGGAATGACCCAGCAGTAACTTCAGAGGACTTATGTTTGTAAAACATTTAATTTTTTATGTTTTATGATGTTAATCAACGATTCACAATAACTATACAATATAAGCTTGCATCCGTTTAACTAGATTTAATTGACACAAACTGAGCTTCCACACGGATTCATTAAATATGTTTATAATTGGTTTTATTTTGTCACGCCAGCACACACTTCCGACTATTTGTATAACTATTAATACGAGTACTTAAGAGGAACTCCTGACATTTGTGTCAAGTTTCTAATACATAACTATACATTCATCATTCTCTTTAACAGTGGCGAGGCGTGAGGTTTACATGAGGGGAAGCAATAACTCCGTTCACACCAAAACATGATGAGGTTGGGGGGGGGGGGGGGGGGGTCTGGGGGCCCTCCGCCGGGAAAATATGGATTTCAAGGTACAAAATGGTGCTATTTAAGTAGATTTCTTAACTGAACATTGACTATTCCACAGGTAGAAAAATTGACATTTTTTTTAAATACATTATTTTTGAAAAATAATGATTGACTTACATTATTCTGATAGTAAAATACCTACTCTACATTACTTATATACTAAGTGGGAGTGTAGTATCATCGTACGCCCACAAATCCCCCACGCACTGCCAGCCAACAGCCCGCGGGAGAGATGCGCGCGCCCCGAGAGACGACCGCCGACTGAAACGCGACATCGCCACCTGCCGTGCCGAACTGTACCGGACATAGCCGAAGCAGTCGGCGGAAAAATTCCACCGTCTGCTTCGGCCATGTTCGCTCCAGTTCGGCAAGAAAGCGTTACCTTCGTAGCTTCTACCGCGTATTTTTCCAGCCAATCCCCTCCCTGAACCTTTGTACCATGCCACCCCCCTTCCGAAAGGAAACTACTGCGGCAGCCTTCCTGCTGAAAGCGATCCTACCAGCGCTTCTAAACCTAGCAACGCTTCTAAAACAGCATGTTTTTGTGTCAACGAGTTCTTTTTTTATAGCGCACAGCGCACAGTATTGGGTCCCAAGAAGATAGTGTAAAAAATACATACACCTAACTGCACGAGCCAAAGTAAAATACTATTCTGAATAAAATATTTATTTAAAAAATACAATGTCTGGAAACTGCCTGGGCAAGCACTGCTTGCCTTGCTTGCCCTGACGAGACGCCACTGCTCTTTAAAGCAGGTCGCATTCCATCAGTCTCTCAACCAGCTACCGAAAGGATTTTTGTAGTTTAATGCGCGAGGCCCTGTAATACCTGGAAATTAACTCGGTTGGCTTATTGCGTGAACGAACTGTTTCAGTGTGTATCCATGCTCATTCACACCCCAAAAATAAAGTATTTGTTAATTTGGGATTGACCTGTGATAAATTGTGCCTGCAGTTTTTCAGCATCAGCATTGTTTACATGGCGATCTGAGTGTTGCCCATCTACAGATAGTGAAACTTTCTCTGCATTTTAAGAAGCACTGAGAGTATTTGGAGCTCGATAGTACGATCGTGCCAAACTTGAATACCAGAAAAATAAACTGTTAGTAAATTAAAGCCGTTGTACTTAATTTTATATGAACCATGGAATGCCCAGTGGCCAAAATACAGTTAAATACAAGTTATGAACTACTTGATAGTCCACCCTAAAATATTTTGACAGTTTCCTGTGATCTTCCACCACATTGTCTTGAACCCCAATTGGTGATCCAGTATGTATAATTTTGAGCAGGGTCAGCCTTGGGAAGGATTATAATATTGCAGGGGGTGGAGCACAGGAAGGATAAATAGAAATGTTAGTTTTAAGGCCATAAGAATTATGAAATATATTACTTTGTTTCCATTTATTTTTATTATGGCTCGTCGAAAACAAGATCGTTAGAGATGAACACATGCAAGTAAGACAAATATAAGGGAAGAATTAGCCATGGACTATAGTAAAGAACCAGCCATTTCAGTATTTTCCTTGTATTATTGTGGAAATCAAGGCAACCTTAAATCTGTATAATGGACCGACAAAATTTGAACTTGGGTGCACCCAAATGCGAGTCCAGTATTTTTTCTTTATGCTAGGTGAAATAGGTTATAGGATGGTAAAAATTTAGAGAAATACCTTGCTTAGCGTGTTTCTGGAGGAGTAAACTTCCACAAACAACGAAGGAGGCTGTTAAGATACTGGTACAAGATAAGTGTGATGGAGAGCTAAGGATACTCTAGCAAACTGCATACTCGTAAGTCTCACATCAGTTGCTGAAAAAGTTAGTAGAAATATAAGGAACAGGTTTGGGGGTAGGTATGAGAGACCACTTGGTTTTAAAAATGGGTATTCAAATGAGTCCCAACTGGTAAACTTGCTGGAGTACTCTGCATCCTGACTTGTAACAACTTCATTGATTTTGAAACGCCACAGTATAAGGGTCTTGTATGCAAAGTTGACAAGGAAAGTTGAGGGATCAGTGTACGGCAATTGATAAGAAATGTCCACATTATAGGACAGTGTATGACACTTCGGAGGAGTTTGGAAAAGGTTGGTAACATTTCGGTTAAAGTAAGGCAATAAGGGATTTAGGAAAATAAATATAAGGATTCTTTGGGTTGTTAGTTGATTGTGTGATATGTGGAGAAGCACTGGCTGTGCTTCGGCAAGTAATGTGCGGCAGTTATGAAAAGGGGTTACAGAGAATTTAAATCCCAGGAGAGTTTACGGAAAGTATTATTTGGGTAATACATATGGAGAAGATGAATGTACCGAGAATCACCAGGATAAGGGCAAGTAGGCCAGGAATGGGAGGAAGCCAGATATTTCGAAATAGGTGTACATCAACATGGCATGAACTATCGATCAATGATGGTGTATGATGCTGCAATTTGGGTTCAATACACAATGGTGTTCGAAACAGAAATAGAATATAGTTTTATCACTGTGAGAAGGGAAGTGCACGAGAATAGGTGGAGAACACAAGGGCGAGTATTTAATTAGGCCATGGAACCAACGTACAAGATGGAATAGACTTTTAAAGAACAGGTGGCAGTTGGGAAGTCTGGTGAGAATATATCGTGATAGTGGTATGATAAGATGGCATAGAGATGTATCTACTAATATGTAACACAATTCGTAAAGTCATAACTCTCTCTCTCGCTCGCTCGCAACCACCTAATGTTAGTGGACATAGTGCTTTAAAATAATTTGCCAAAAATATATTAAATCACAAGGAACCATGTTGTCACGAAAAAAAAGGTAGACATGAACAATAACATTTAATTGCTTTGCAGCAACACATAAATAACAAATAACAAATCTGGCACAATATGAGACCACTACAAAGTATTTTATCTGAAAACCATTCCATTGATCTCAAGCTTACTGTTACGGTTACTGATTACTTTTATTGTCAGTGCGCGATTGTTGTAGCACATGTTATTACTGTTACATAAAATGATAAAGTATAATGGAGTTTAAGTGAACTTTGATAGCCAACTGCTGTGATGTAAATACCAAGCTATAAAATTTTGACACATACAGAAGAATATTAAGATGACCATCTAGAATTTAAGAATTTGTAAAAAAATTTAATTTTATGTACAAAATGCCAATGATGTAGGCAGGAGTAATGTTTAACAATGCAATATTTATATATGTTTGTCATTACAATGAATAGTGTATATAATAGCTATATATATTAGCAAGATGAACTTTTGTTGGTGATTCTGTTCCTGTCGCATGTAAGCTTGTGTAAGGCATCTTGACCATGATAGTATGATTTGAAGTGTAATGTTTACAACACTGCACGTAATCCCGGCACACATTTCCAACACATTCTCCATGATTATGGTTCTGCGAAAAACATGAATGCGTTGACAGTCACTAATAAGAGCAAACACAATTTGGAAGACAATCAGTTAAACTTCTCATTAATAATCAAAATAGTCACGGAAGCAAAACTTACTGGCCTTATTTTCAGTCATGCTCGTAACATTATGCAATATTAACTATAACTTCGCAAAAGTTTTAAACAAAATTCATACAAATTAGGCAGTTTAATCTACACCATCTTTCAGACTATACGTAGTCTTCCACAATTTGTTGGCCAATACTGCGAGCATATTTAGACAAATTCAATTATTACACCGTATTTTTATCATGTATTAAACTTAAAGAATACTTGGTAAAAAGCAAGTTTACAAATATTTTAGGAAAGAACAAACACCACAATATATTGCTATCGAATTAATTTTCTAGCCACCATGTGGTGTTGAGTTTTTCTTGGTTACTTGCTTCAGAAATACATTCTGCACAAGAATTTAGCCAACAGTCTCAACATAATATAGGAACTAGTATGATGACCTAAATTTTGCCAATAACGCATTCGCCTTTCATGTAAGTCCTGCACCATACTGGTAAATTTGTGGGTTACCACTTAATTGGATACTCGCTTTCTCAGATTGATCAAATCATCACTTCAATAGTGACCATGTTTTATGTTCTAGTAGCACATTCATTATAACTTTTTTTTTCTTCAAATTCAAACGAAATATGTGTATTTTAACACTAAGAAAAAACACATTTGGTACCAGTACTGAGGAATGTGAGAAAATTTAGTTCAGTTCACTACAAATTGTCGAGAAGCATGCACGAGATATTTGCTATTTATGGAATAAAACTAAAATTAACATCACTGGCTCATGTATTTCCATAAAATGTCGTTTCATGTTTAAGCCATTCTTTTAGTTATTTGGCTATTTAGGATTCAGCCAAATATTTTACTAAAATAATGATGATATCCGTTGGCAGTATGTAAAAGTAGAGGAAACCCCCAGCCTCTCTTAAGCTGTCAGTAACAGTCTGGTTATGCGATTAGTAGAGAGAGGACGAGCATCGTCCCGATGGAGTGAGGCTGTCCGAGGAATCCTAGCAGCAGGGCGGAGCCAAGCATTTTCGCAGGAATTTTTTTTTGACATCGAAACAGTACTGCCCTCGCAGCAGAACAGTCGTCCATGATGTCACAGGCACTCCCATCCTCCCTTCAGCTGTCGCCGGGGAGGTTTAAGATGTTGATGGTAGGAGTACCCTAGCTAGAACATTTCTGAAAGACGAGAGTTAGAGTAGGGCTACTCATTAGCCACGTGCCCTGATAGAATGTTTATAATTCTCGTACAAGTGGCACATCTGTGGAATTGTTGCAAGGGAGATACGAGTTGTGGTTGGCTGGATATGCCTTTTTTAGAATTTTCTGAAGGGGGATAAAAAAAAGCATGGTGATGTGACTGGCGCACTTGTGCGAACACTCGGGGGGTGGGGATCTCGCCGAGGCACGGGGAGCTACTCTTGGCCCAGAAGCAGGAGTCACACTTGGTCGGAGCCGTCCTGATCGTCTCCGGAGCCGGGCTCGCCCAGCAAGGGGCTGCCGTCCTCGGTGCCGCCGGCGGACCCGTGCCACCGCCTGTTGCCCCCGGAGGAGGGCCGGGGCGCCGGGGGCAGCAGCGGTCCCGGCGGGGCGACCCCGGAGGGCGTGGTGGGGGCGGAGCGCGGCAGCCAGTGGCGGTGCCCCGCAGCTGCCGCCGGGGCGCGCCGCTTGGGGCTCAAAGGCAGCTGCTGGATCTTGTCGAGGATCTCGCGGATCTCCTGCGTGGGCGATGTGGCCTGGGGCGGAGACCCCCCGCCCGCCAGGCTGCTCACGTCCGAGCCGGTCGTCGACAGCGCCGTCGCCGACACGAAGCTCTGCGGCGGGGGAGGCGGCGCGGGCACCGGCAGGCTCTCCGAGGGCTCCGTCAGCCCGTCCAGGCTGGACGAGTAAGGAGGCGGCACCACGCAGTTCGCCTGGTCGCGCCGTCAAACACGATACACATCCATACAACCATCCACCACCGTCTTAACCCTTAAATGGATACAGGGGTAACTTGTTACCCCACACAATTATTATTACCAAGGTAACTTTCACATCCTGAAGTTGGTAACACTGAGTGTCCCAGTATTACAGCTAGTAGTTAAATAGTTCCTGTTGCTCTCTGATAAATGGGAAAAAAAAGAGTGTTGGGGTATCAAGTTACCCCTGTATATGTTTGTGTGTGTAAAATTCCAGCAGTTTAAGTTTTTTATTTTTATTTATGGCGAGTAAAAGGCCTGTGAATGTCTTGGACCCAGACTTTGAAATAACTGTGCAACAATGGCTGAATGAAGTGGACTCGGATGAAGACGAAAATGAAAGTGATTGTGAGGACAATGTGGAAATCGTATCCGAACACGATGATCAAATTTCGGACGTAGAAAATTCTTACACAAAAGACAGTGAAAATGCCAACAATGTCGTCATCGCCCGGAATGGATTCAAGTGGAGTAAACTGGCGCCGCCTTTATCTAAAACTATATGTCACAACTTACTTCTGAGATTGCCAGGTGTTGTTGGACAAGCTAGAAACGTAGATAGTGAACTGAAAGCATGGAAAGTGTTGTTTGATTAAGCTATGGTTGTAATGTATACTAACCAAGAAATATAAAGACAGAAACTGAGGTACAAAGAAGAGACAAGGTATGTAGATGTCACCGATTTCAGTGAAATACTCGCTGTAATAGGACTTCTGTATGTATCAGGAGCTCGGAAAGACTCACATTTTTCTACTAGTGAAATGTTTTCTAAACAGGGTCCAAAAATCTATAGAGCTATTATGAGTGAAACACGATTCAAGTTCTTGCTTTCATGTCTAAGATTTGACGATAAAGAGAGCCGAAATCGAGAAGACAAATTTTCACCAATACGTGAGCTTTGGGATTTATAAAGCACTGTACAGAGTGCTATGTTCCACATGCATATTGCACAGTTGATTAACATTTGTTGGGATTCAGAGGCAACTGTCCGTTTAGAGTGTACATACCTTCTAAACCACATAAATATGGCATCAAGATTAACACCATGTGCGATAGTAGGACATATTACATGGTTAGTGCAATGCCTTACATAGGCAAAGAAGAGCGACTTTCACAAGAGCCTGCAGCCAGTCAAATTGTGAAACAATTGACTACATCTATCCATGGAACAAACAGAAATATAACGATGTACAATTATTTCACATCCATTTCTTTGGCGGACGACATGTTGAAAAAACATGGTCTTACAATCGTGGGCACCTTGCGCCACAACAAAAAAGAAATTCCAGCTAGCTTCTTACCAGATAGAAAGAAGGCTGTTTTTCTGTCGCAATTTGCATTTTGTGAGAAAAAAACGCTCGTCTCGTTCACTCCTAAGCGCTCCAAATCTGTTATTTTGCTTTCTACAATGCATTCAACTAAGTCTGTCAATGAGGATACAAAAAAACCAGAGATCATCGAGTTTTATAACTCTACGAAGAGTGGTGTTGACACTTTTGACCAATTGGTTCACAACTATTCAGTAGCACGTCGAACAAGAAGATGGCTACTAAGATATTTTTTTGGCATGTTGGATCAGGCAGGCATAAACTCGAACATTCTATTCAATCTAACCACAAAGCCAAAGAAGCCCATAAGAAAAGTGTTTCTGAATCAGCTTGGTTTACAGCTGGCTATGTCCCATAAGGTGAATCGCCTTTCAAAAAATTGCCTCAAGAGCTCAAGAAAGATATTGAACATATTTTAGAAGTTGACAAAGAGATAACACCAATGGTACCCACAAAAAAAAACAAAGTCTCCAAGGTGTCATTTGTGTGATAGAAGTAAAGACCGCAAAACAAAAATTTATTGTGCAAAGTGTACTAAGCCTATATGCACACTTGCACAGATCACAGAGTAGATGTCTGCTCTTTATGTAATAAATAATGTCAGTTTGGTTACAAAGGGAATGTTTTTTGAACTATAAAAAAGTTGCCTAGGAATGCAGCTGATTTGCAGCTGGCTAGGCCCCCATACAGTGAATCACATTAAAAAAAAATGTGACCTGAAGAGCTGAAGAAAAGATTTCGAAAATATTTTGGAAGTGGACAAACAGGTTACGCCCGTGGTACCCACAAAAACGCAAAGTCTTCAAGGTGTTATTTTTGTGATTATAAGTAAAGAAGGCCAAACAGAAATATATTCTAAAAAAATGTGCTAAACTTGTGTATAA
This sequence comes from Bacillus rossius redtenbacheri, assembly GCF_032445375.1. Taxonomy (NCBI): domain Eukaryota; kingdom Metazoa; phylum Arthropoda; class Insecta; order Phasmatodea; family Bacillidae; genus Bacillus; species Bacillus rossius. The sequence continues at coordinate 32,785,778 of NC_086338.1, read as the reverse complement.
TGTGTGATAAGCCCATGTGCACGAAAAAAAGTAGATGTCTGTCTGTCCCGCAACAAATAATTATCAAGCTGATTTAAGACTCTATTGTGTGCTGTAGTTATTTTTTATGTTGGTAGTACATGTCTACACATGTTGTAAATGATATTCGGAGTAAAATTTCAGAATTGGTACATATTTCTGATACTTATAAAACTGGGGTAATAAGTTACCCCATGTATACTTAAGAGTATGCAACAAACATGTATCCACTTAAGGGTTAACAACACAGCCCTAACAAATGTGTCATACCATCGTGGTACTCACAAGCATTTTTTTTGAAGTTATACTTCTTTAGGGCGCGTTTTGGAGAAAAAAATTAATGAGAGTGAATTTGTACGATGCGCGCGAACCAAGCAATAAAATACATTGAAAATTGAAAATGAGACTTTTAAAACAAATACACAATCTTAACAATTAATTTTGCAAACTTTGTAGGCATCAAAGTGTATTGAGTTGACATACATTTTTTAGTAATTCTTATGATCAATTTATTATACCTATTGGGACTTTTGAGAGCAATAAATTACCTTCAGAAAGCCACAAAAAAAAACCCTCCCTCTCTGACAAAGGGGTCCCAAAACTGGGCACACCCAACAAATAAAACCTGGAGACGCATGCCTGACACCCGCTTCCAAGTGAAGGGAAGGGGGTTTTCTGTTTGTGTGCTCTGGTAGAGCGCCTCACCTCGTTTGTAGCGCTGCAAAGAAAACTTGAGCTCAGGGAGTCAGCTGTGCTGGTTGCAGACAGAGAACCTGGAAGTAAACATCGTTTTTTTTACAAATATATTTTTCCAGTTTTAATCTTGTTGCTTTTATCTTATGACATCCTTAAGCACCTGCGTTGTTGTCTGGTTTCCACGAAAGATGACCACGTAAAAAAAAATCATGGGGTTTTTACATAAAATTGTTCAGAGAGAGTGCATCCCGTTGAAGAAATATCAAAGACGGTTCAACAGGAGGAGGACAAGTACATATTTTACAGTAGATATTTAAGTAACTATATGGGAAGCTGTGCAAGGGCGTATGCTACTTAAAACAGAAAATTGTGGGGTGGGAGGATGTTTGGAATCTGACAGAAGGGGAGCTTTTACCGGAATTCAACCTCTTTGACGGGGGTGGATGGTTCATGGGGCATACAATAATAAATAATGACAAAATAAAAAGAAAACATTATTTTCAATGTATTTAATATTTTAAATAATTTTTCTCCACTTCAGAAGGGGGGCAGTTTTTTTCCCTGTACACTACTCACATGAAATTGTGTTTAAAACGAGTTAAGATAGGTTTTTTTTCACACCCGTGTCTATTGTCAGAAGTGTACCTGGAATTTCATTTCGGGAGGGAATACAATTACTCTGTCTGCTGTTTGCTTTCAAATCCCTTTCAATTTGTTGGTGGGAATGATTGATTATTGTCATTAGTAATGTTATTATTATATGTTTATTTTTTAAGTAAAATTTGCAATGAAAATTTATAATGTGGCATTACTTACTTAATTAGTAAATTTTTGACACTAAATAATCGATTAAAATAATAAAAATATTAATAATTTAAATGATAAATTCTAAATATTAATGTTAGTAAAAATAAAGGATAACTCTAATTTATATTTAATTGTTTGTGATATATATTATAGGATTATTCCCATATATTTTACTAGAACAAAACACATAACAATAACTTTATCTTTAGAGTTACTTTTATTATTGTGTTTTATATTAACCTAGATTTTTGGATGATTAAAATATACAGAAAAATTATTTCCACATCACACCAACAAATACACCTAAAGTACTCATATAATCATCATCATCACCATCATCGTCGTCGTCATCATCAACAACTGCTACCAGCCTGTGGCTGGGTCAGCAAAGCTTCCATCTTCCTCTGTCACTCCACTAATCCTTCTCCTTCACTTGTTTCATTCTTCTCCTCTTTCCTGTACTCTTTTCTTTATATGTTCTTCCCACCTTCTCCTTGGTCTTCCTTGGGACCTTCTTCCTGTGTACTTCGAATCCATCATTTTCCTAGGCAGCCTCTATTTTCCCTTTCTCTGGACATGGCCATACCATTTTTTTTTCAGAGATCTAATTCAAGTCCTGTACTCCTGCTCTTTCTTGCACTGTCTCACTTAACTAATACTGTCTCGCCTCGTAACTGCCAAAACACTACTGAAAAACCTGATCTTACCAGCATCTCTCAAGTCTATAGTCCAAATCTCTGCGTGTATGTTCCATTCCAGACAGTTATTTTATGTTTACGTTCTACACGGTTAAACTTGTAGACGTTTTGAGTGGCTTAACTTTCACTAAATTAAAAAAAAATGCATCGCATACTTTTTGCATAATTAGCTGCCACAGTTACATTTTTAACGTTTTTGTGGAATATGGATAAGGAGAATGAAATATATGTAGAATATAAAACTGGAAATTTTTATGTTTAAAGTCAATTTTACTGGCTGCTACGGGATATGGTTAAATTTATTTCAGAAAAAAAATATTTAAAACCACATGTCCTTTTAAAATTTAGAGTTTTATGATTTAAAGGCTAAATAAAATTAAATTTTTTTTGTCTGTAAAAATTAAAAACTATACCTACATACCACGCAGTGGCTACCAGCATTGCCTTTAGCCCTTCAAAAAAAGGTTCAGTTATTTATTTTATTTAGTTCTCTTTATTCATACTGCACAAAAATGTTAAAAATTCAACTTTTCCAGCGATCTATGCAAAAATAATTCAATATATTATATTATTATTATTATTTTGTTGTTGAAGTTCGATCACTCAAGAAAAGTACACAAACGTAAAAATAAAATAATGACCTGAAGCGGGATATAAACCCATAAGTAGAGAAAAGATTTAATGGTTTTATTTTTAGGCCAATTTCGTTCTTAAAACTGAGGTTTTTGGTGTTATTGTTTTTTTTTTGTTTTTTTTTTTTACAAGCGCTGTTCTGTAGTTCTTACTCCACTTAAATAGGGGTAGAATTTATATGCAGTAATTTCACGTTAAAATAATGTTTAGTAAATTGGTCTAGACACCTACATTCCTACAATAAAAAATTCTCAAGCATTTATGGTTTGAATTTGTTTTGAATTGAGATCCACAATAAAACAAACGAAACTAATTTTTCTGATTCGTGCACTTTAGTACTTTTTTGTCCAGAAATAACGACATTCTCTTGAATTTCAAACATTAAAATGTTATTTTATTATTATTTGAGTTAATTTTTGGTTAAATGCTACTTTATCCCATGATATAGCTAGCATGTTGGTACCTACTACACGGTGTATTACTTTGCATTTCGGTGTTATGCTGTGTTTTGACATGCTTTTCGGTGTTATTTCGGTTTTATCACCGTACTAACTGCCCGACCCGGCTTCGCACGGCTATACTAATGGGAAAAAATTAAGCCACATCTCCCATTTACAGTAATGGTAAATAATAAAAAATTCAGTGAAAATTTATTACAATGCTGTATAATGTACCGGAGAGAAAATGAATAGCACCGATGGTTTCCCGACTCGTGCACGCAACGTACAACTGATGTACGTACCCGTACTTTGCTACGGCAGTCTACAGGCAGATCACTCTTGCGCCGCTCATTATACATGCCCCTCCTTGTGGGTACGCCACTGCCGCGCGATGCCCGTTGCCATGGAGACGCAGAAGGCATGAACAATGCAAAATCCTGTTCTCATGCAGACAAAGTACCCACTGTTGTCTGGTTTTAACCACCCATGGGATCTAATTTTCGGAAAATGTCATCCTGCGTAACATAAGGAACATTACTGTGAAGTTTCAAGTCTGTAAAATATATATACTTGAAAAAAAAGGGCAATTTTTGATATTTAAAGTACCCGCAAAATTTCAACGGTGATGAGGACTGCACTAACAATGAAATAGTCGTTGCCATAGAGACGAATGAAGCATCAACAAAGCAACAGCCGTTGCCATGGTGATTTCCTACCAAAAACTAGAAATATTTATATATTACGCCCCCAAAACTCCCCTTGGGATCGGATTTCCGCAGAATCCGTTCTTAGTGAGCGTCTACATCACAAAATGAGTAACTATGCTAAATTTCAAGTCAATCGGGTGTACAGTTTTAGAGATCTCGTGATGAGTGAGTTAGTGAGTGGTATTTCGCTTTATATATATATATATATATATATATATATATATACACACACACACAACACACAAAAGTCCTTGTTAGAATTGTAACGGGAGAGGAAAATTATTGATGGTCCGAAAAATAAAAATTAATTAAAAATAATAAAAATAATTCTAGTAAAAGAAAAAACAAATTAAACACAGAGAAAGAAAAAACATTAGTTTAGGTTTGCGATTTAAAGTGATAAAAAGTATTTAAATACTAATTGAACTCTTATGAGGGTACTGATTGCTTCGTTGTTAATATCACACGGGTGTTTTTTACTTGTATGGGAAAATTAAGAATGATAAGGCATCTAGTGCGTGGCAACAATGTTAATAGGCAATATGAAATAAACTTCTAGCACCTGTGGCATTGTCAACACACACTTCGTACGTGTACTGCATGTTGTATCTAACCCCCTCCAGCGCATTTGATTCTAAATTGGACTTTTAGTAAGTATCCCTAATGTTATTGATAATATAATATAGCCCATAGCCTTCCTCGATAAATGTACTATCCAACACTGAAAGAATTTTTCAAACCGGACCAGTGGTTCCTGAGATTAGCGCGTTCAAACAAACAAACTCTTCAGCTTTATAACATTAGTATAGATAAGCCTGTCCCTACACACAAGTGACTACGGGCACACATAGAAGGTACGGTAAAACACTTTCTTGCATCCTCCCACACCTGCAGTACTGCTGGAACGGGACTCTCACAAAACTTGTTTGCATCTTATAGAGGTGCTTTCGTTGCTTAGAATAACATAATACAGAATTTTCTAAGTTATGACAGTTCCAAGTTGTGTGTTTATAAGTTACATGTTTATTTATAAGTTAAGTCAGTTTAAAATTATGTATTTCAAAGTTATGATAGTTCTAGTTTATGATTTTCTGAGTTACGGCGTTTGTAAGTTGTGTGTTTCGAAGTAAATTATGACAATTTTAAGATATGTGTATTTTTCTATATTTGTAAGTTATGACAGCTCTAAGTTGTGTGTTCATAAGTTATGTAAGTTTTAAATTATGTATTTCATAGTTCTGATAGTTCTAGGTTATGATTTTCTATGTTTTTTTTTTTCGAAGTAAATTATGACAATTTTAAGTTATGTGTGTTGTTCTATAGTTGTAAGTTATGACAGTTCTAAGATGTGTGTTTATAAGTTATGGCAGTTTTAAATTGTGTATTTCAAAGTTATGGTAGTTCTAAGTTGAGTGTTGCGAAGTAAATGACGACAATGAGTGTTGTGAGTAGTGCGGTCGTGGCGGTTCTGCCGCAGCTGCCGGCACTCACCCACGGGCCGCACGATGTAGTTGCGGAAGTACTGCACCATGAGGTAGGAGCCGGCGGCGGGCGGCTTGCCCGAGTCGCCGTAGCTGATGACGAGCGGGTAGAGGTCTGGCTTGGCGGTCACCTCGGCGTAGGGCGGCGGCGCGCGGCAGCGGCTGTAGTGCGGCGCGTGCGGCGGCGGCGGGCAGCACGAGTGCGACGAGCGCCGCCCGGAGCTCGCCTCATCGTCCTCGTCCTCATCGTCCTCGTCGTCGTCCTCCCCCGCCGCGCGGTCCCGGTCCGCGCGCCAGCAGCGCCGCCCGCCCGGCCGCCAGCGCCGCCACAGGCTGCAGCAGCCCACGCACGACAGCACGGCGAACAGCACCAGGAACCTGCGGCGACCGCGCGGTCCGACCACACGTGCTGCTGCGTCGTCCGCCGGCGGCCATTTTACATCTTTCCACGTCCGCCATTTTGTTTTCCGCCATCTCGCCGAGGACAGAAATCTATTTCATCAATTATTATTACAACAAGTGATTTTTTTTTTTTTATGATTTTTGAAATTTTTCCTGAATTTATAGCTTAATAATTATAGATTTTCAATATGGCGGCAAAGATGGCAAACTATTTTTTTTTACCAAATATTTAATTTAAATAATTTTTTTATGAATTTTAGAAATATTACCGCTTGTTTCGGATAATAATTACGGATTTTCAAGATGGCGGAAAAACAAAATGGTGGTACGTTACATCATCTAAACTGGCCGCTGGGATCCTGATCATAAGGCATCGAGAGGCGAACACGCAGGAACAATGCCGGTTCCTCACGATTGGTAAGCCGTAACTGAGTAGGCCACCAAGCCGTAGTCCCATGCGAAATACATCGCGCCCGAGCGTCCATTTATGCACGACTATGAATACAGCTCTCTCCAAGAAGTATAGAAGTAAACAGATTTCACTCCCAGGTGAAACATAAAGCATTTCTCTCTCTCTCTCTCTCTCTCTCTCTCTCTCTCTCTCTCTCTCTCTCTCTCTGAAATCGGCTACTAACGATTCTGACACTACAAACCACACAGAATAAAGCAAAAAAAAAAATGGTTTTATACAGGAATACATCAGAATATACATAGGTTGTTTACCTAATTCTTCCGGTTCAAGATATATAACCGATTAATACATGTATACGTTTTAGTACCATTTTGTCGAATTTGTATTTTCTTGGTTTCATATTCATAACATAAAAATTAAGGATTTTCATAAGATTTGAAAGAGATGGACGGTGGCGTTCGTTGATGATCTAAAAGAATTTGTGAGTCTTAACTATAGTAAAAATTTTATTCCCTTTGTCACATTACCGCTTGAAACGTTTCTCTGGTGACTATGCAAGCATGGTCGACGAAAGTACTTACAATGCTATTAAGAGGCTTGAAATACGTGGTGCCCCATTGGGGTTGACTAATCGCACAGGTATTAGGGGTGCGGAAGAGTTGCAATGGTAGAGGGGTAGGGGCTTTGAATATATATACTGTATAGAAGTCGCGAGTGGATAGGATTTACTCTACGTTTTTCAGAAGCGTATGAAGAGCAGCTTGGGAACTTCACCGCTGCAGTGCGCTGCCGTAACGCCCTGTGTCGTCTTAGTTGTTATTTACACGTTAGAGCGCAGCCCTGTCGCCCGCTGTCATTCCCCGCACCCCCCACCCATCATTCACTGCAGCTCAAGGTCGTTCAACGGGAGGGGGAAGGGGTGTTTGAAGAGTTCGACACTTCTCCGCTAGGGACCACCACAAGTCGATTCCCTAGAGATGGTGGCGATTGCGGCGGTGAATTAACCAACTACCTCAAAACCGTATTAGAAATTTTAACCTGGGCTGGCGACTTCTATACAGTATATATATTCAAAGGTAGGGGGCAGGTATACTGGCTACGTCAGAGGCGCGCGCGCTTGGGACACATCACTCCTGGACTGACAAGGAAGGGCAGAGGGGTTGGGTGAGTGGGTGGGGAGGGGAGTGCTGTGTGTAGTAAATACAGCAGATGGTTGAAAGCAAGCTTCGGTTTGATGCTAACAACGTGTATGTTATTCGGGAGATTACTCGACTGCAATCGGGCGAGTGTAGAGATTTGTGGTACCTCTACACCCATACATTTAATCAACATTTCCATAGATGTGGTCCCCTGCCACTTTATGCCCTGTGTGAGACTCACCATCGTCAGGAACCGACCCTTCATTGCCACTGGTTGGAATTTGTGAGTGTTTGTTTATATTCAGTTGTGTTTAACTTTTTGTCTAGATTATGTATATTTTATGTTTTTTTTTGTATATATTTTTTAGATTGGTATTAATAAATAATTTAAATTTAGCTAAATACTTAAATATCTTAAAATTCTCCCCTCGATGTATTAATTAAAATATACAGTTTCAAAGAGAAGGAAGTGATTATTTTTCATGAACGAATGAGTACAATATATCATACTCAAATTGGTCTCGAAGAAGAGAGAAACGTACATGGAGCAATCACTTAAATTTCTGACACTGCTCCACGTTAAACACGTACACGCAAGCACGCTCCTGCTTAGAATATACATTAATAATTTTTAAAATATAACTTTTGAGTTACAGCTCTGAAAAATTTCTGGTTTATACTGTTTAAAATGGTGTGACATCCATCAGAATGGTGTATATAATTTTAAAAATAATTGTTATTTCTTTGGTACATTTTATTATTACTTTGAAATAAATGTGGTGGCTCGGGGTAGGTGCCAGCAGTGCTGATCAAGGTCCGAGGGCTAGGAACACAGCCGACTCTCTGGTTAGCTGAGTGAGACAGGAGCTGAGATGGTGACTATGCTGGAATGGGTAGACTCAGCCTCTGGACATGGCCGAAGCTGTATCACCTTTCCCGATTCCGTATAATGCGTATTCCGTATCCACGCCCGTGGAGGCCCCATGCCGGTAGGGTTGATGCTAAGAGGGCTGGCTGGGTAAACAAACCAAAAGGGGGAGTATTCCCTTACACAGTCAGCCAGACAGAACACCCCGACTAAAAATACTTTTGCAGAATGGCATCAGGCTGTCCAGACTGGTTTACTTTGATAGAGGATAAATATCTACAATGCAGATAACAAAGAATGCAATACGACACTAAATTCACACACGTGAAGGATAGAGGTGTAGAAAGCAGCATATCCGTGGAGTAAGTCCAAACGTTAGAAAGGTTCACAACAAAAGGAGCTACTGCAAGTAGAGACAAACAATTTGCCTCGCACATTTTTAAAAAAGAGAAGCATTAATATCAACTTGAGGTTCAAGACCAAAGTAGTACGGAATGTAACTACTAAAGATTAAACATAGTATCAAATAATAATAATATGTATTAGTATAGATAATCACTGTAAGCGTGCCTCGTTCACGAAATGAATCTGCGAGAACGTAGGCTCCACGCCAAAGACACTATTAAATGGTCGAAGACACAAATAATAGTTTTCAGATAACCCACATGGGCAGACTATTTTTCATGTGTAACATCTCAGCTCTCGATGTACGACATTAGTTAGGAGAAATTTCGTACATGGAACAGAAGTCGCATGGAACGGAAATGTGCAACCAGGTGATGCCATATGGGGCGGATGGCGCGAGCCAGTGTTCACAAAGACAAAGGGATAACTTTATAGAGTTGACTGTTTAATGAATTTAAACATTATGGGCAGTAATTTTAATAAAATTTCTTGTCGAAAATCAGGTTCAAATATGGGGTTAAGTATTTTTTCAAGTCTTTTTCGCTTTTATTGGAGCCGTTTCATTATATAGTTTACAATTTATCTCTGAAAATGTAATGATTTGATAGTCACGTAGCTGCTCCGGCAGCGAATTCTAGTGGCGGGTGCGGAAACTACGTGAGATTCGCGTCCGGAAATGTAGTTTGAAAATACAAGCGTATATTTAACACACTAGGCATTATTTTAAAGAATTCTATGTTAAATTTAGTGTCAAAGTTTCGTATTATAAGTCTATTTGCGACATGAGAACACGTGAATTTTCTCGTTACCGAGGTTAGATGTTACACATTGCTGGCGAGAATTGAAAAACTCGCTCACATGTTTTTTTTTTTTTTTTTGTGGAACAACTGCACCAGGGGTAGCTTGAATCTACTGCGTTTAGATATCTTATATACGTGATGTCTTGTTGCTCGAGTAGATGTTGATCTTGTATGTTTGGAATGTGTCTCAATGGCCTCATCTCGGCTTTCTTCAAAACTGTATTAAATTAGCTTGCGAAACATTTCTGCACACAGAAACACTAGGTACTCATTTCGACAATTAATAGAAGTTGGTGTTACGGAATGTTAATTATGTACGCTATGCATATTTATGTTAGTGAAATTATACTAGGACGTTCTAGAGGAAGAAGGCGTGCTGAGAATAATCCACCGCTGTGCGTTTTAATTTTACCTGTCCTAAGCTAAGTTGCAGAAACTTTAAGACGGAATCCGTTAGACGTAAGGGAAGAAGCAGCAAGCAACTCGAATTGAAGCGGCGCTTGATGCGAATTACAGTTTAATGAAATTCCCGCCATAAAATGGCGGTGCGCCGACGTAAACATCAGCAAATCAACATAGAACTTCTTATTCAAGAAAATACACGCCTATGAAATCAATAAAAATTGGTTACTTGGTGCTCTTCTAATATTACGTGTTCCGCACACGATTTTAAATAAATTTATGATCTAACCTGATTAAATTGTTTATAAAAGGCTTTTTCTACTAAACAATTCCTTCTTTGATATGTTTTGTGAAATTAAGAAACGTTACGTCAGTTCTAACATGTACTGAAAGCATAAAATCATGTAGCATACAGTTTAGAATTAACCATTCTTATCTAGCCTTCGACATCAAATTAGTAACTTATATCCTAAAAACCAAAAAAAAAAAAAAAAATTCTGAGTTTTTCAGGTATAAAAATTTATTTATTATGAACGTATTTAAACTCGTGTGTAAAAATGTGAACTATAAGCAAAATAATTTAGGGTGCTACTCCCTTAAGAGCATTGAGTGGCAAAGTGTTCGTGTTTCCGAGCAAAATAAAAGCCAATTCTCGCAACAGAAAACGTGTGAATCTGTTTCACCTCCGAATGGTACTGAGCGCAACGCAGCGCCACAGAGAACGGGTGTGTGCAGAAGGAAGCGGTCTACCCCTACCAGAAGTACCAGTGGTTCCACATGACGATGTTGAACACATGGGCTGGTGGAGGCACGGCTGGGGGGTGGTACCCTGGAGGTGAGAAGGGGGTGTAACAACAGTCCAGGGTGCAGCATTCTTTGGGTGGGGAGCAGCTGCAACACAAGGCCAACACAACAGCATTACTTGGACACAGTCACTGGGGGTGAGATGCACTAACTACCATCAGCCACACATGGCTACTTCTACCATGCCACGAGTTGTAAGTTGCATTAAATGATTATAATTTGAAGCCCAATTTAAAGTCCATAGGTAATTTTTGCACAGCTAAATATTTTTCAGTTAAAAAGATGTTGCGTGAATATCTGGAGGAAAAAAAAATTATAACGTAGGCTTTCGTGTACGGCATCGAACTAATTGTGGCGTATCTGATCCTGTATTTAGTTTAAGTTTGGTTACCTTTGTACCAGTTTTTAATTTTTTAAGAAAAACAGCCTTTTTTTTTTTGCTAACCCTTTAGTTTTAAAATTTAGCTGTTTTGTTCAATCTTGTGAATCTTTAATCTCCAGAATTTTTTTTTTCATTTGTATTATTAGTAGTTATACTATAATTACTTCCGTGTGTCCTTTACAGCTCTGTTTTATCACATCTAAGCGATACCTTTTTTTCAGGATTGTTGATAGTCATTTAATCCTATTCAAGTTAAAGTCAATTATGATTCAATTGTTACGTAAAGTGAATCCTGTACGGGTATCGTGTTTGAAATCTTTGCCTAGAGCTGGGTTTAAGGACAGCCACCATTTCACTACATCTGCTACTGGGTTGAGGCAATGAACAAAAATGGCGTGCCCGACGTTTCGGTATGCCCTTGAAGATGGCTGCAACAAGGCGTGCCGAAACATCGTGTACACCATCATTCCAATTGACCTGACCTCAACGCAGAATTTAATAAGAAATTATCAGAAAATTTCAAAATTTCTCAGTTTGTGAGTTTAGTCACTTAACAGTGAAAACTGATGTATCCATTAAACATTTTTAATATACGGTCTAAATCAAGTTTTGTGAATATTAATACACAATATTTAGATATTATGGTATGTATATCGATTTGTGTTTTTTATTATTTTAATTTTATAAAAAAATACAAAATAAAGTGTTAACGAAGAGCATTAAACTTTCATCCATTAATAATTTTGAGATAAGTTCGATTATTTATCTATTTATTTAACAGGGGAGATAAGCTGTTTTTTTTTTCAGTTTATTACACAAAAACTAATTTTATTTGCATGTTTTTTTTTAAATTTAAAACAACACTTTTGACAGGGCTTGGCTGAAGAGTAAAATGATAAACATTTGTCTTGCTAGTATTATTAAATGTGGCATATCTGAATTTGCTTTTCATGAACTTATGCCATGTTTGTGTTATAATTTAAATTATTCACTTGAGTTTTTCTGTACAATTGAAACTAAAATTAAATTTAAATAAACCACATAATTCATTATCAGAAGGCCTAAGTTTTAACTATCGCAACTTGAGAATGTAATTGAAACGAATGTGCGGTTACATATTAAGATATAAAATTTACTTTTAAATATTTGATATTTTAATTTTTTTTTAATATTTACTTACTAATGTCCTCCATCGCAGTACTTTGACGAAACCTGAAAAGAAAGCAGAAAGCAACATTTTAGATAGCTAATATTTCCAAACAGATGTATTCATTTCTTCTGTGTATACGTTCTGATTAGAAACTCGATCTAATACTAGAAAAAGTGTGGTTGGATAAAAAAATCTTCTTCATCTTATTTTAATTCGAACAAATTTGATCACTATCTAGCAACAGCAAGTTCTGGTATTGTCGGGAAGGGAAGAGGGGGTTGAACACACGAGTTCCCGAATGTAACATCAGTTATAAGCACGGTCTAAAACACTTCGTCTTGGTTTAAGACATACGTTAAAAATTTTGTATCAGAGTTGCCATCTTAATTTAATTTGGCATTTGCGAATACAAGGAATTATTATGCTCAACATTTTAGTGAACACGTATCTAGGAAAATTATGCAATGCTCATATATGTAGCTATGGCTGAAGAGAGATCTTTAAACCACACTCCGTGTTTATCAGTAGGTTCCTTAATTAAACATAAGTAAACATTCGAATATATTTTAACTAAATTATATGGCATTCAAAGAATTTATTTCCACTGAATGTATCATTACAGAATTGAAATACCTAGTTAAAAAGTATCTCAGCATTTTTTTTTTAAGATAAAAGAGGAGACAACCCACCCACGATGAACAGTTTGAAACAACAGGAACTTGGAACTTAGATAAACGACATGAAGCAGTGTCACGGGTGTAATGTTCACGCCCGTAACGCTCTTCTTTCACGCCCAGTTTTGGCTAGTGCTAACCCCTGCTGGCATACCGTCCCGCCACACTCCGCTTCCAGTTCATCCCTGAGAGGGTGGACCACGGCGCCAGGGGGTACACGTCAGACCACGTGGTCGGAAACTTTCTCCGACGCGATCTTTCTGGTCGGTTCTGGGCGCCGAAGTTCGGGTGTGTACAACCCTCCGCGGGAGAGTGCAGCGAGGAAGAAGGAAGAGAGGTAGAAGAAGGGAGGTAGAAGGAAGGGAGGTAGAAGGAAGAAAAGTAGAAGGAAGGTAGGTAGAAGGAAGAGAAGTAGAAGGAAGGGGGATAGAAGGAAGGGAGGTAGAAGGAAGAAAGGTAGAAGGAAGAGAGGTAGAAGGAAGAGAGGTAGAAGGAAGATAGGTAGTGGAAGGGAGGTAGAAGGAAGAAAAGTAGAAGGAAGGGGGATAGAAGGAAGGGTGGTAGAAGGAAGAGAGGAAGAAGGAAGGGAGGTAGAAGGAAGGGAGGTAGAAGAAGGGAGGTAGAAGGAAGGGAGGTAGAAGGAAGAAAAGTAGAAGGAAGGTAGGTAGAAGGAAGAGAAGTAGAAGGAAGGGGGATAGAAGGAAGAAAAGTAGAAGGAAGGGGGATAGAAGGAAGGGAGGTAGAAGGAAGAAAGGTAGAAGGAAGAGAGGTATAAGAAAAAATAGGTAGTGGAAGGGAGGTAGAAGGAAGAAAAGTAGAAGGAAGGGGGATAGAAGGAAGGGTGGTAGAAGGAAGAGAGGAAGAAGGAAGGGAGGTAGAAGGAAGGGAGGTAGAAGGAAGGGAGGTAGAAGGAAGGGAGGTAGAAGGAAGAAAAGTAGAAGGAAGAGAGGTAGAAGGAAGAGAGGTAGAAGGAAGAAAAGTAGAAGGAAGAGAGGTAGAAGGAAGAGAGGTAGAAGGAAGAAAAGTAGAAGGAAGGGAGGTAGAAGGAAGAAAAGTAGAAGGAAGGGAGGTAGAAGGAAGAGAGGTATAAGGAAGAGAGGTAGAAGGAAGGGAGGTAGAAGGAAGGGAGGTAGAAGGAAGGGTGGTAGAAGGAAGAGAGGAAGAAGGAAGGGAGGTAGAAGGAAGGGAGGTAGAAGGAAGGGAGGTAGAAGGAAGAGAGGTAAAAGGCAGGGAGGTAGAAGGAAGGGAGGTAGAAGGAAGAAAAGTAGAAGGAAGAGAGGTAGATGGAAGGGAGGTAGATGGAAGAGAGGTAGATGGAAGAAAAGTAGAAGGAAGAGAGGTAGATGGAAGAAAAGTAGAAGGAAGAAAAGTAGAAGGAAGAGAGGTAGAAGGAAGAGAGGTAGAAGGAAGAAAAGTAGAAGGAAGAGAGGTAGAAGGAAGAAAAGTAGAAGGAAGGGAGGTAGAAGGAAGAAAAGTAGAAGGAAGGGAGGTAGAAGGAAGAAAGGTAGAAGGAAGAGAGGTAGAAGGAAGATAGGTAGTGGAAGGGAGGTAGAAGGAAGAAAAGTAGAAGGAAGGGGGATAGAAGGAAGGGTGGTAGAAGGAAGAGAGGAAGAAGGAAGGGAGGTAGAAGGAAGGGAGGTAGAAGGAAGGGAGGTAGAAGGAAGAGAGGTAAAAGGCAGGGAGGTAGAAGGAAGGGAGGTAGAAGGAAGAAAAGTAGAAGGAAGAGAGGTAGATGGAAGGAAGGTAGATGGAAGAGAGGTAGAAGGAAGAGAGGTAGATGGAAGAAAAGTAGAAGGAAGAGAGGTAGAAGGAAGGGAGGTAGAAGGAAGAAAAGTAAAAGGAAGAAAAGTAGAAGGAAGAGAGGTAGAAGGAAGAGAGGTAGAAGGAAGAAAAGTAGAAGGAAGAGAGGTAGAAGGAAGAGAGGTAGAAGGAAGAAAAGTAGAAGGAAGGGAGGTAGAAGGAAGAAAAGTAGAAGGAAGGGAGGTAGAAGGAAGAGAGGTATAAGGAAGAGAGGTAGAAGGAAGGGAGGTAGAAGGAAGGGAGGTAGAAGGAAGAGAGGAAGAAGGAAGGGAGGTAGAAGAAAGGGAGGTAGAAGGAAGGGAGGTAGAAGGAAGAGAGGTAAAAGGCAGGGAGGTAGAAGGAAGGGAGGTAGAAGGAAGAAAAGTAGAAGGAAGAGAGGTAGATGGAAGGGAGGTAGATGGAAGAGAGGTAGAAGGAAGAGAGGTAGATGGAAGAAAAGTAGAAGGAAGAGAGTTAGAAGGAAGGGAGGTAGAAGGAAGAAAAGTAGAAGGAAGAGAGGTAGAAGGAAGAGAGGTAGAAGGAAGAAAAGTAGAAGGAAGAGAGGTAGAAGGAAGAGAGGTAGAAGGAAGAAAAGTAGAAGGAAGGGAGGTAGAAGGAAGAAAAGTAGAAGGAAGGGAGGTAGAAGGAAGAGAGGTATAAGGAAAAGAGGTAGAAGGAAGGGAGGTAGAAGGAAGGGAGGTAGAAGGAAGAGAGGTAGAAGGAAGAGAGGTATAAGGAAGAGAGGTAGAAGGAAGGGAGGTAGAAGGAAGGGAGGTAGAAGGAAGAGAGGAAGAAGGAAGGGAGGTAGAAGGAAGGGAGGTAGAAGGAAGGGAGGTAGAAGGAAGAGAGGTAAAAGGCAGGGAGGTAGAAGGAAGGGAGGTAGAAGGAAGAAAAGTAGAAGGAAGAGAGGTAGATGGAAGGGAGGTAGATGGAAGAGAGGTAGAAGGAAGAGAGGTAGATGGAAGAAAAGTAGAAAAAGGAAGAGAGGTAGAAGGAAGGGAGGTAGAAGGAAGAGAGGTAGAAGGAAGAGAGGTAGAAGGAAGGGAGGTAGAAGGAAGAAAAGTAGAAGGAAGAGAGGTAGAAGGAAGAGAGGTAGAAGGAAGAAAAGTAGAAGGAAGGGAGGTAGAAGGAAGAAAAGTAGAAGGAAGGGAGGT
The DNA here is from genome assembly GCF_032445375.1 of Bacillus rossius redtenbacheri. Lineage (NCBI taxonomy): Eukaryota > Metazoa > Arthropoda > Insecta > Phasmatodea > Bacillidae > Bacillus > Bacillus rossius. Next base: position 32,769,927 of record NC_086338.1, on the reverse strand, counting down.
AGAAGGAAGAGAGGTATAAGGAAGAGAGGTAGAAGGAAGGGAGGTAGAAGGAAGGGAGGTAGAAGGAAGGGAGGTAGAAGGAAGAAAAGTAGAAGGAAGAGAGGTAGAAGGAAGAGAGGTAGAAGGAAGAAAAGTAGAAGGAAGGGAGGTAGAAGGAAGAGAGGTAGAAGGAAGAAAAGTAGAAGGAAGGGAGGTAGAAGGAAGAAAAGTAGAAGGAAGGGAGGTAGAAGGAAGAGAGGTATAAGGAAGAGAGGTAGACGGAAGGGAGGTAGAAGGAAGGGAGGTAGAGGGAAGAGAGGTAGAAAGAAGAGAGGTAGTAGGAAGGGAGGTAGAAGGAAGAAAAGTAGAAGGAAGGGAGGTAGAAGGAAGAGAGGTAGAAGAAAGGGAGGTAGAAGGAAGGGAGGTAGAAGGAAGAGAGGTAGAAGGAAGAGAGGTAGAAGGAAGAAAAGTAGAAGGAAGAGAGGTAGAAGGAAGAGAGGTAGAAGGAAGAAAAGTAGAAGGAAGGGAGGTAGAAGGAAGGGAGGTAGAAGGAAGAGAGGTAGAAGGAAGTGAGGTAGAAGGAAGGGAGGTAGAAGGAAGAGAGGTAGAAGGAAGAGAGACCACGAGACAACAACATCGCTCCGCCGCTGCCTCGTGCGCCGCCCGCCTTCATGACGTCGCGCTGCCAGAATCGACGACGTCCCGAAGAATGGACTTAGCCTCGGACGTTGGTAAGCGCCAATTCTGTCTTAATTAAAGACGGACTTAAGCACAGCAGCAGTGGATGGCGCCAGTGACCTCATTCGAAGATAAGGTGAGACTACCAGGAAAAGGTAACTCGCTCTACGAGTGGAAGGGACCGCTCGCTCTAAGAGCCGACTCGCTCAGCGAGGAAAAGGTAAAAACTCGCACCTTGGGATTCAAAGATACTATTGGGTGTAGATTAGCAGAATGTATCTCAAATTTCTCGCCACCGACGAAGAAAAGTTTTACTCTTCGAGCGAGTAAGGAGGAAGCGAGTAAGGCGCAAGAGGCTGGTGCAAGACTGGTCCAAGTCGCAGCGTGGCAGCAACGAACAAGAAGGTTTGGTTGGTCAAATACCGGTCTACAATCGTACCAAAAATACACTGTTTTTCCACTATATTTTCCAAAAAAAAAAAATCTCCTTTAATAGTAAATTCTAGTATAATAAGTGTTTATTAGATACTATATATAATTAGAGACCGGAAAAATTCGCGAATTCATTTCGCGATAGGCTAAAATACAAATCGTTATACCTTAGTGCTGCCTCTGCTATTGGCTCACAACTCACCTGGATGACTCTGGACCAATGAGAAACACCTAACCAAAGCTTTATCGAATCACAGGCTGCTTCGCTGGAACGTCTCACAAGACAGCAGCCAGTGAGTGGGTGACATTTGACCGAGTGTACGTAGAACTATGGATTTCATCCTACAGGTCATTGAACCCGCGAATATTTCCGGTCCCTAGATATAATGCAATCAAATATGAAATATAATATAGTAATTTCCCATAACTATACCCTCACTTTTTAGTAGTCATGTAGTAGATTACGGAAGTGCCACCGCCCTGAAACACGCCATGCCCGTGTCATCACATTTTCGATGGTAGTTGGAACCGTGACGTAAGGGTGTGTGTCGGAGGTGCGAGCGAGATGGACTTGCCCGGAGGCGCGGGCGAGACCTCGTCGTGGTGCTGCCAGGGTTCCGGGAGCTGCCGCCGCCGTGCAAGTCCGTGCGTGAGGGGACGGGGGAGCCGAATTGTTGCCCCTTGGAAGCAGGGGTGCAACAACTAAATTTCCAAAAGGGGGGGGGGGGGGCAATATACCTTTTTATAAAGAATCATCTATCCCCCCTATTGAAGCGGTCCGGGGGTCCTCCCCCGGGAAAATTTGTATTTCACGGTGGAAAATGGTGCTATTTAAGCAGTTTTATTATCTACAAATTGATTACACAGCACTTCCTTTGCCCTCGTTTGCCCCCACTTCAAGGTTTCAGAGGGGGGGCAAAATACCCTTGCCCCCCCCCCCCCTGTTGTTGCGCCCCTGCTTGGAAGGGCAGCCCTTCAGGATTTTTCTGTGCAATGGTTTGTTTGTACAGCGACTGGAAGGTCAGCCCATCCAATTTCTGAAAACATGTTTCTTTAAGTGTTTAAATAATCCTGAAAACTTTCCCCTTGGAAGGGCAGCCCATCAGGATTTTTCTGACAGTGGTGTTTTTGAAAGGTTGTCTGAATTGTTGCCCCTTGGATGGGCAACCCTTCAGGATTTTTCTGACAGTGGTTAGTTTGTAAAGCGACTGGAAGGGCAGCCCTTCCAGTATCTTAAAATGTGTATATTTTCGTAATTTTATAATCCTGAATGGTTGCCCCTTGGAAGGGCAGCCCATCAGGATATATTTAACAGTGGTGTTTTTGAAAGGTTGTCTGAATTGTTGCCCCTTGGATGGGCAGCCCTTCAGGATTTTCGCTACTCGGCGGGCGAGTAGGCGAGAAGAAGACTACTCGCTGTGGTTTCCCGACGGCGACGATTTTAAGGCGAGTGTTGAACTTGAATACGCCCCAAGCTCAGCGGGGGTCCTATTCATCACAGTAAATTGTTTGGTATTTTCTGTGATTAAACATTTTAGTAGTAACAAACTTTATTACTGAGGCTAGAGTTATTAATATTCAATTTTTAGCCCTCAGTATTATATCAGTATCATAATTGTATATTTTTTATATATCTTTTTTTATATATGTTACTAGTCATGGTTACAATGGCGACTGATAGTGGTAAATTTCTTTAGCTGTGCAACATAGTTAAATCATCATCGCTAATTACTGTTAATGTAAGCCATGTTTGATAAAGTGTCGATTGTACAAAATGGGTGATTACGAATGAATGTCTCTGGTTACCTAAGAAATTTTAATAGTAGTTTAATCGGTATTTACAGGCATAGATTAATATTTGGAAAATGTGAAAATGCCTTTGTTGTTAGTTATAAATATTTTCTGAGGCTTTTATGTTATTTTGGTATGCTAACAATTAATTCAATATTTTCTTTGATTGTTTCTAGTAGGGGCTCGACAGCGAGCATGCCAGAAATGAGGAAGAATAATGAGAACTTCCAATATTAGCCAAAGAACGTGTGCATTGTCAACAATCTAGCGTATTGTTTACTTAAGTGGACACTATTGTTAGTCAGTTTACTTTGCTTTCATACTTCTCAATCTATATAAAATTTTTTAAATCTCCTTGTGATACCTCTTGGGGGGAACAGTAGCTCAAAAATACCTCATATAATGACTCAAAATAAAACAATTTCGCAGTCTTTCGGAACTTTTCAAATGAATACAATTAAAATGGCGACAGCGACATCTGCTGAAACGGAGCGAAGTGACGGAGTGATAAGACACTGGACGCGCATTCCAGTAGGATTCGGTTTATAAATCCCAGTCCGTTCATTCAGATTTCAGTTTTCATTGGCATCCCGACATCTGTCTGTTTGCATGTGCTGAGATGGTCACTTGCTGTAAACTTTGCCCGTATCTGTGATTTGAGTTGTGAGGAAACGTCTCAAATGACCCACTGTTTGAGGTGTGTGAAGCTGAATAAAAACTACGTCTGCCAGAACGTCCTTGAAAGTAAAACTTAAGTGCGGCTAAAATTTTAATTCCAAACCAACTCTACAACAAATTATGTCATAATTAATTTTATAGAGCCCGTTCATGGTGATCATTTCACACAATCTCTTCCGCTGATTATATCATTAAGTTATTTAGTTATTTAGCCTCTCAGTCATTGCGTTTCATAATGAACTTTTTTTTGTTTACTTTGCTGACGTACATAAACTATTACGTTCCTTAGTGTAGGTCTCATTATTTAATACATGTGTTATTTTATTTTTGTGTTAATTATATTCATAGTAGCATATACTTGCATGATGTTGCTTCAAAGTAAGGCTTTAAGGCCTAATTCTATACTGTTGGAATGTTCACGTTTTGAGTTTAAAACTTTGGAAAAATCTTATCTTCCGGCTATTGTAAATATACGTTATTATTTGTGTGGAGAAAAGAAAACTATGATAGTGATATGAAGAAAAATGTTATTTGCATGGTTAGTGCACCTCGCCCAGAAAGAATGAGAACGTCTATGAGCAACACGTACTCTTCAACCAGGGAGTCGCGAACAGAATAACAAATGGTGCATTAGCAGTGCCGTGTTTAACCTGCCTCGGGGCGCAACACGAAACACGGGCGCTAGAATAACAAGGGAGCCCTCGCGTGTGGAGAAGTGCCGCGTGTATTTCTGGAGACAGCTCCATCGATCCGCCGAGACATTCGGGTCGGTAAATAATTCACCAAGTTCCGCGGGGCGACCTTGAAGGATAGGTCGGAGGAAGGAAGGAAAAAAAAAAATGATCGCAGCGCGACACTTGACCTGCTACGTCACGCAAACTATTACACTACTCTCCAGGCAGACGTCTGTCGACGGCGCGTTCTGATCTTTGATCTTTGATCTCTGATCTCTGATCACTCTTAAGAATCCTGCACACTAGGTGGTGTTTTTAGTATTCCTAATACCGTGCTCTGCGCGAGAGCTTTAGTGCCGTATCTGTATCCAACTGCACAGCCATTTACCTGCGAACTTACTTTCCAGTGGTCATGGCTGCCTGGAGTTCTTTGGACCGCCGAAGTAAAGCGCTATGTTTGACTCCGACGCGCATAAAGCTGGAATTAAAATAGCGACACCTACATTATGCATATAATATACAATATTTATCTATTATACAATAATGAGACCTACATTAACTAAAGTCATCGATTACGTACGTAAGCAGAGAGTCAAAAAGGATACGATGCAACATAAAATATCGCTTGGTTGTGAACATGTGGTTTTTAAGCCTTTCAAAAACACAGAAATAAACAATTATATATAAAGTTAAATGCAATTCAACGTTCACTCAATCGAAATCAATTAATGTATACAAGTTTTTTAAGTCGACATGTTAGAGATAAATACGGTTAATACAAATTTAATGCTTAGAATATTTCACATAAAATTAAATTTAAAAAATACTTTTAAAATATACTAATAATAGTAATTTAAGCAATACACAAGTTTAGCCACCACTTGAAAATAACATTCCGGCACGCATTTCTAATCGGCACAAATTGTGTTGCACTGACGCCACAGATGTGTCAAACGTTATTGGGTAGCGAATATATTTTTTCGCATCGCGTCCGTCGCGAGCATCCGTCGCGTCGCTTCAGTCGCGTATTTGTGATTCCAGCTTCAAAACGCCCAGGCGCTTCAATGCGCAAGGCCTTATTTTCGTCGCAATACTTGTGGCTACGAGGCGTGCAACGAATTAAAATCACGCGCCTTTGGCGTTTCCGTAAGTTCAGTTTAAAGGTTTCAAGAAACAGCAGTGTTAAAATATTGATTCTAGCAATGTTACAATGAGAATAAAACGTTGGGTTATGGGAAAAAAATTAATTAGTTCCTGAAATGTGGTTTTTGGTTATTACCATGGTGAAGTGAATGGTTTATGTGTCAAGTGGAAGTTAGGAAATGCAAAGCTCTTTTTCATGACTGTTTTAGACATTTTTAAATTTCAGAATGGTTACTTTTGTCTCTTTGTTTACGGAAAACCTTTTTCTGTTAGTTTCAAAGTATTTCCAGAAACTCCACGAAATATTTAACAAGCAGTAGAAGTCTTGAAATCAGTCATTCTTTGTAGTCAGATTCTCCAACAGATGAACTGCTGCAATAGTTTTAACGTGCTGTATTTTCTGGCATGTGCTCTCGTAGAGCGCAGGATCCTACCAGCAGGAGCTCACTAGAACCACAGGGTGGTGGATACGCCATTTCCTCGCGACTTGGTGGTGTTTGAGGGGGAGCTAGCTACAAGAGAGGCTGAGGCCACCTTTCCCAGCATCACTGCCTCCCGTTACCCCCTAACCGTTCCGCTGACCTCAAATGTAGGTATTCCCGGCCTAGGAGTATCACGAGGCGCTTGACCAAGTCCGTCACGTCTCTGGAACTCTTCATAAAAAAAACCAAGAGGGTGTGTGATCTGGTCGAAGTGCATCCAGCCTCTACTAGCTGTCAAGGCTGGTGCCGGAGCTGTTTCGGCCTCCTCCAGACGTGCTCTAAGAGGTCAGAGCCACCGACTGCCAGTTATTCCGGTCAATGGCCGGCTACTTTTCCCCTCCCATGTGCGCCCCCTTGTAGGGTAGAATGGGAACCAAGGATCACTCCCCCTTTTTGATCAGGAAGGTGTTATAGCTTCGGCTATGACCAGAGGCCAGGGAAACCCATCCGAGCATAGTCACCACTTCGGCCACTCAGACAGTTGGCTGTGTCCTTAGTCCTTATACCTTATCAGCACTGATGGCGCCTATCCCGATCTCCCACATCTCACCAGGACCCCTCAAAACACCCAGTGAACCCGGGCCACCGACTGTCAGATTGTTCCAAGCTACGGCTGGCATCCTCATGGTCCCTCCCACGTGTGCACCCTATCAGGGTAGAGTGTGAACAATTCCAGTTCGTTTTTTTTTTACATTCCAGAGCTATATAAATTAAACATAACTGCTAGGGATCAATCCCTATTTTTGATGGGGAAAGGTATTATAGCTTCGGCAATGACCAGCGGCTAGGGCCACCAACCCAGTATAGTCGCCGCTTCAGCACCGTACCTCGCCAGCCAGTGCGAGTCCTCACCGTGCGACCCGGACCGGTAGAGGGAAGGCCCAGCATCTACTGCCCAGGTTGGCCATGGACTTGTTGGCTTGTACTGTCTGTTAGCCCGTGAAATAGCACGGTTGGGATACTTGGGAAACTGGCCCTGTAGGACCAGTCCCTCGGATTCCCCACCGGCTCTAGCGCCCAGAACTCGGGACATTCTTCCAAGACCCGTTGCGCCCGTTTCCACAGCAGAATCCGCGCTCAGACGCTAATGGTAGTACGCATTGAGCCAAGGTCTTTGGAACCAGGCAGTGCTGACCCACAGGTACAGTTTCCGAGCCTTTCTGCCGTCGCCTGCAGAGACCTCACCAGACACCTCTTGCCAGCCCCTGCAGAGCTCGCTCTGGTTTCACACCCTGGTACCACGAGGAGACGGCAGGCTGCCCTGGTGTGGAGAGGCTGTATATTCGCGTCCACGCATCCTTTCTGCGACCCTGCTGGATTCTGTCTGCCTCTGATACCAGTGCTGGCACCGGCAGTCACCTACTCCCACGGGAGTCAACATCACTCCCAAGCATTCTTTGTAGTCAAATTAGATTTTTTTTTTCTTTTCAAAAGAAAATTGACAGAAAAAATAAGAATTTAGTTACTTGTAAATAAAAAATTATGTCTTCGAGGCCGCCACGCCAGTTAAAAGTGAAACTTCAAAGATAAAGGGAGAGGAACTTTCTAAGGAACACATAATTTTAAACACGTGTTCAAGTGTGTAAGTATATAAGGATAAAGGCGAGCGTACGGGTATGTAAGTGTATAACAATGTAATCCAGTAACCAAGTGCGGTATTATGCAAGTATGCAAGTATGCTATTATGCAAGTATGCTATTATGCAAAAATACCACCTAGCACTGCTGCTACCATCTGTGTTTCTGGCATGTGAAATGCTAAATCATAAAATATACAGTGCAACTTCAAACTTGAGGTACACAAATTAAAAAAGCGATGTAATAAAGCAACCTTTTTTTTCCGTTATCTGACTCTATACTTAATTCTTTCTAAGTGGTTTTTTTTTTTTTTCGTTACACGTTTTCTCTGCGTTCTGTTAACGCCATTACCTAGACTTACTGTACCAACTGAAGATAAGTTTCTCGTCAAAAATCCTTTGGTAAAAACACCGTTCAGCCCAATTCTACGTCAGGCAAGTGTGCCCCTATATATTAAGGTTACGATAGTAAAATAGACGCACATATGAATGCACTCGGACTTCCTGGCTGGGAAGGTAACCCGCCACCCGGGCGCGTCAAGCGGGTTGCCTGCCTGCACGGCGGTGCATCATATCCCCTCGAGGGGCCGGCTGTAGCGGGTATCCCTACCCCGTCAGGGGCTAGTTCGCGCCGGGCAGATCAATATCGTCGCCGCCACGTAGCGTGCGAGAGATAGAGAATTCGCTGTCCGTCTTTGCCCCACTTCCCATCGTTTATTTACACGCTCATATACCCGCAACTTACGATTTTTACCCAGTTGTTTGGCATCCTTATAAATTAATTTTGAAAATAACGCAATATTTCAGAATTCGAATATCGAAGGAAAACTAAAATGTTTTATGAAACACGTAATTCTAAATACGTCCCCAACACCGGAATTCGTAACTTTAGAACTGTAGAAAAAAATTCCTAATGATTTTTTTTATGAATTATGTGAAAATTGTACAATTCGTTTCAAAAACGTCATTAATTTCTATTGTCCGATTGTTTAATAATTTTAAACGTGATGTGTGATAAAATAAATGTAATCCTAGGCATATTTACAGACATCTTTTTCTTTCAATGTTTGGCACACTTTGCTTCAATTATAGAAGGGAGAAACGCAAACATAAACATAAGAGGTTGGACGTTTGAACTATTTCTTGACTTCTGAGGCGTCAAAATGGTCGATTGTACAGGCGTTTCACTCTGCATTGCAGCCGCCATTATCAGGGTTTATAAATCAAAAGAAAGCCAGAAGTTTTTTATGCTCTATATATACTGCCAGTGATCTTCAGTTCACTTTCTTTAGCTTAGGTTCAGCCAAATAGAGGTTTTCCTATCATTGGCTTCTGCAACATGCAATCATGTTGGGCATCTTCTCATTAGCTATGTTTGTTATTTCGTGTTAGGATGAGTGGCTTCGCACTTCTTGTTTTACGTTGTTATTTTTTCTTTTGTGTTTTAATAATTGTAGCTCATTTATCGCTCAGCTTGTAGTTCTCTGTTGTTGTTGTTTGGGTGTTTAAATATTTCTATGGATTCTCTGACCTTACTCTTCTTGTAATTCCTATGTTGGCTATTGTTTCGAATATATCGAAGTGTTCTCTGTGTTTGGTGATAGAAGAATGTTCTTCTATGACCGATCTCTGTATAAAAATCTGTAGTTTTAATGTTTGTAGTCCCTTATGTGTTATTTGATACTTGTTGTCACCCTTATTCTTGTATGTCTTATGTAAACCATGCCACATTAACATGGTAATTAGTAAATTCCGGTAAGTTGTTTGACTGGTAGTTTTATACTTTACTGACGATAGACAGTTTTGAAGTTTTCCATAAGGCTTTTTCATTTGGTTTATTTCATGTTTCTTCAGAAGTCGGGGTAGTAGGTTGGTGACTCCTTGTACATATGAAAACACAGCTACGCTGTGGAATCTGTCAGCAATTTTTGTAGTGGATGGTTTGTTTATAGCTTTCTGTACATCCTTCCTTTTGTAGTCTTCGAGTAGTGCTGTGGCGACATATTTGAATTCTTCATTATATTTTGGCTTTGGATCTGCTAAGAAGCATAGGAAGGTGAGAGTTCGTATTTATTTATATGTATATAATATATATATTGTGTGTGTTGTGTGTGTTTGCGATACACACTGTGGCCCAGTTTTTCATCGGGTCTTTTGAAGGCCAGCACATCCACGAATGTTAGTTTTCCTTCCTTTTCCAGTTCCACAGTATATTTTATGTTGGAGTGTAAGCTGTTAAGGTGCTCAAGGAGTGGGTCAGGTTGTCTTCACCATGGCTCCGTACAACGCAAATTTCGTTAGCACGTCTGTACCAACATTTCGATTTCAAAGTGCTGGATTGAATCGCTGTCTCTTTGAGGTGGCCATGAATGTGTTCCCTAGAAGTGGAAACTATGGAGAGCTATGGATGAAAATGTTCTTCCTGTACGAAAATAACGTATAAGTCACACAATGATCTATCATATTTAAGGTTTCTTGACTGCTGGGGCTATAAATTTCAATTATATGCATGTGTGAATCTACTAAAACTTCCCGTTTTTTACTGCATCATTTAGTAAATTTACACAAACAATGAACATGTATATTTGTACTTCTTCCAAAAATAATGATATTTTTGTAGCTTACAGCTGTTAATAAACCATGTGTTTGTAGCTTAGAAAGACAATAAATTTAGTCATATATTTATAATGAAGGAAAGACAAGCCCAACCCATTAACCATTAGTTTACAGGCCGACGTCTTAATCTCTCGATCGTCTATAACACAAATAAATCATGAAGTGATGGGAACACCACTTTCTATAGATAACTTAAGGTTACTTTAACGGTATTTTACAAATATTTTTCAAACTGCACGAGGCACCAAACTGAGTGTTTCAAAACCTTATATGTTCTAAGGTTAACGTTCCCTTCATAGGAATTTATAGTGTGACCTTAAATTAAGTTAATAAAGGTAAAGATGTAGCAATCAAACATAAATTTTCTTTTTTCGAGGTGTACGAAGCATTGTCTCGAAAGACCTGTTCTTTGTCGGAGGATATTACCGCGAGCTCACGTATCTTCAGCGACGTATGCAAACATCGCTGGGGATTTGTTGGCTACCTCGGCGCAACAAGACACTAGTGACGCAGCTAACAAGCATCGCTTTCCAAGGTTATTATATTGCAATCCACAGCAGTCTTTAAGAACTTGAAAATATTTCATCACATCTTCCTAAAGCATGTTCGGCACCAGCTGTGTTTACCGTCGACATGTAGCCTAACAACAAATAACAAACATTGATGACAATAACATAATGGATATATACATCTTTACCAAATGCTTTATCATAAGCCCTCTAGCTAGTGAGTTAACATTTAGGTACAAATTCATAAAACGGAACTAAAATTCTGAAAATCTTTTGGCGAGTATACCCATTAATAAATTATTATTCGTTCAGCGAGTATAGTGTCCACTAAAGACTTACACGTTAGATAAGTTGGTTACTCAAGATCTTTACTTGATTAGGACTGTTCTCGCTTCCCAAAAACATTTATTACACAAAGAAACGTTACTTCTGTTATCGTGCCCAATGGCCCATAAATTCTTTCTCTTGCGCCCGGTTCCCCAAAAATATTAACGAGTGTATTCGGGGCACGGGGTGTCTTTCGAATATCCCCGTCCGGTAAGGTGATAAAGTTTTGAATTTTTTTTTTTTTACTTACGAACGAGTAAAAACCCTTGTTAGTAGAAGCGGGAAGGATGTCCGTGTGTATTCTTCCACGAAAATGATTTGTTAGAAGGCTTAACTGAGTCCATACTAAACACCTTGATGTGTTGGCAGATTTATATTTTTATCTTGACACTTCAACTAATCTCACCGCCGAGTGGCACGGCGCGTATATAGGTTGTCACACGCCTTAAAAGAAGTCCATGCCGCCGCTGGGGCTGGGGCTCTCCTCGGATTCCTCCGCTGTGCGGTCTCCGGTGCTGGGCGGCGGTGTGGTCTGGTCCTCGCAGGGTCGTCGCCTCGATGGTGCCAGTCCCCGGGGAGGAGGGGGGAGTCTATTCGCCCCAGTCGCCACTTGCTGGGTCTTCTGTGGGGTCTCTGCAAGTGTGCGAGCTCGGTACACTCGCTGACGCCAAGCCTTCACGTCCCTCGTAGACACCTACTCCAGCAGGCAGCTCGTAGCTCCGTAACTAGTAGAAGACTCATGAAGACACGATGCAGCTCTGGGACTCGAGTGGTCTCGGGGTCTGTACATACCCCGGGCGCGAGCTATTTCATATTTAGTTGGATGTTTGAGAATGTTCGACCACCGACCCCGGGTGCCGAATACATTCACTGACCCCGGGCGTCATTCAGGAATCCCCCATTGAGCCACAGTCAGGTCCCTGTGCAAAAGGTGCCAGGACAAGACATAACGACCCCCATCCTCCCCCTTTTCCCCCAAGGCGATGATTCTGGTTAGAGTCCTGAAGGGGTCTAGCCTAGATTTCTCGCCGACGTTATCGTGAGCCAGTGGGTTTTCTCGGTACACTCCAATTTCCCCAGCCCATTCATTACGCTAATGCCCCATTATTATCTTATCGCCACTCAACGTCAACATTGGTGAGACATAAAACTCGTAAATTCATTCATACATCAAATTATTCATGCATAGATACTGGGAAACTTCACGGGTTCAATTACCTCCAGGATGGACTCCACAGTTCTACGTATATTCGGGCAGATGCCGCCCACTCATCGGTTGCTGTCTTGTGTGATGTACCAACGTAGTAGCCTGTGGTTCGATGCAGCTTTAGTCTAGTGTTTCTCATTTGCCCAGAGTCCTCCAGATTAGTTGTGAGCCAGAAGCAAAAGCAGCACTGATGTATGACTATTTGACACAAAATGAATCCGCGAATTTTTCCTGTCAATATTCATACATGAACATAGCTTTTTGTGTGTGTACGAGTATTTTGGTACTTTTTTTTACTAGTTTTTGTAACAATTTAAAAAATAATTTCGTGTTTTCCTCGAGATACGGCCGCCAATTATTACCTCGTTTCTGTTTGTTGGTCAGAAAACATCTGAAATTCGCGTGAGACTAAAGCAGTCGCGTGTGCTACTTGCGACCCTTGTTTCAGAGTTGTAGTCTGACGACGCGAGGAAAAGTTGTAGCTGGATTTTCAGGAGCCTGGTGTCTCATAAACATGCTTATTACACCGCGCTTATCTACATGCTTGGTGAATTAAACATTGTGAACATTCTTCGCACGCTACCACGGATGGAATATATGCATACATTGAATGGAGCACACACGCACTCAGTTGGCAGTAAGCTTAGAAAAACAGCCCAGCCAGCAGGTTGCTCGAACATAGAAATGATCTGCAAAACATAGGGAAATTTACCAAATATTTGCCACGTAACAATGTAAGTAATATCTCATAATATTCTGTTTATTGATACCTTAAAATCCGTTATGTATTTTAATCACAAATTTTCGTGCTGTTGAATATCGAAAGTATTTGGCTGATCAAAGAAAAACAATGCATCGCTTCAAAGTTTAATCAAACAAATAAATTCGTTTTCTTTTTTTCAGACTGGTGAGGTTGGTTATGTTGTGTGAATGGAAATGATTAAAGTGCAAACCTACTTTCTGTGCAGGAAAACATTTTAAAGTCAATTTTTGAATGCCATGTATATTCGTTTTGCAACGTGATTCGAAAACAATATGTTTATGTTTATAACTATGTTATCTCGTTACGATGAGACGTGGGGAAAATAACTGGGTGGGACAGGAAAAAGAGGGACAACTCAAGAATATTGGCTGAAGTAAGAGTGCGTGATTAATTATGGACATAGAAACTAGGCCACCACTTAGCTTTTTTCCCACCATAGAAAACCCATGACTGATAAACTAAACCAATATAAATATGAACATAACAAATGGGTGAACACTACAATTGCGTAAACAATTCACTGTGAGCATGGCTAAGGAGTTTACGGACGGACAGAACATTCAAATAAGCAAGGCTTAGAATCTATGATTGGACAGTACCTTTGAGTAAGCATGGCAACGCGAGCATGATAATGGGAGTTGCTGTTCGGATAGTACGATCAATGAAGTCAGGCACCGCGAGAATTGCCAAAGTGTACAGTACACTCATGTAAGTGAAGCACTTCGGGCATGGCAAAAGAGCTGATGGACGGTCAATACACGTGAGGAAGTCAGGCACCGCGAGCATTGCTAAAGATTTGATACTGTAGTGTACACTCGAAGTATTCGGGAACCGCGTGCATACTTAATGATCTGATGGACGGACAGTGCACTTAAAGACGTCACGCACTATGAGGATGCCCTAGGCGATGATTAGCTGACGGTACTCTAGAGGAAGTCAAGCACCGCAAGCATGGCTGAGGAATCGATGGGCAGACAGTACACTTATAGAAGTATGGTACCACGAGCATGTCAAAGGAGCTGAAATGTGGACAGCACACTTGATGAAATAAGCCCCATAAATATTGCTAAAAAAATTGATGGTTGGAAATTAGAATAGCGAAAGCATGGGTAAGAAAGGAGCTGATAGGTGAACAGTACACTCAAGGGAGTCAGAATCTGCTAACATTGCTAATATTTTAATGTTTAAAGAGTATGTTCGAGCATGACTAAGGAGCTGATGGGAGAACAGTACCTACACTTGCGTAAACATTTCACCGTTAGCATGGCTAGTGAAATGATGGGCGGACAGTACAATAATTAATGAAGGTAAGCGAAGCGAGCATTGCTATAGTAATGATGGGTGGACAGTACATTCGAATAATCCGGCACAATAAGCATGTCTAAAGATCTGGTGGTTGGACAGTAACCGTCAGTAAGCATTGCACCGCGAGCTTGGAAATGGATCCGATGGTCCCAAAAGTACATTCAATAAAGTCTGGCTCCGATGTCGTGGGCGGACAGTACACAGTCAGGCACCACGAGCATTCTGAGGAGCTGATTGGAGGAAGTCACGACCCGCATCATTAGTAAAGAGTAGATGGACGGACTGTAGACGCATTGATGTCAGGCACCACAATGACGCCTATGAAGCTCACTGGCGGACAGTACACTTGACAAAGTTAGGCACCAAGAGTACAGCGATTGCTTGTGGACTGATGGGCCGACAGTGCACTTGAGGAAGTCAGGCACCACGTCTGTGGCAAGGAGCTGATGGGAGGACAGCACACCTGCATTGTTGAAGAGAAGACGCTGACGGGCGGACAGAACCCTGGTCTGGCTAGGGGAGTACGAAAGGGACTCACCTCGCCGACCAGCATGGGGCAGAGCGCGGCCGCCGCCAAGGTCACACGCATGTCACGGCGCGCGACACATCTCACGGCGCACTGCCGAAGCTCGCGGCGTCATCCGGCCTCGTCCGCTTGGAGCGCCACCGTCGCGTCGTGTGCGTGCCGTAACTATCGCGCCGCTCGCCATACCTCTCGCATTTGCATTGTTAGCTCACCCCAATATCTCACCGGATATTTACTATACGTAATTTTCGAGTTTTAAGACCCGTTCTGTGACGACACGTAAACGGAGACGGATCTAACGGAATATATTTTCTACAATAGTTCGCAGACGGAGAATTTCCCGTACGGATTATCTCGGCAATGCTAGGCTCTTCTGTTTAGTTGCTCCGTGCAACCAATAGAAGCCGAGTACTGAGCTGCGATGGAAGCCATGTTTATTTATGTTCTAAATACGTTAAAATTGGTTTAAGTACAAGAATATCTAGTGTTATGCTATAACTTTGTTTTTTATACATGCTACGATCTTGAGGCATAATTATTTTAATTAAATAAATATTTCGTAACCTTGAAATGCAATTTCATTGGTTGCCATTAGTTAGGTTTTCGTGCATTGTTGAAGCAGCAGACGCGATAGTGAAATGTTCCGGAACATCCGTCGATCCGCCTAGCGATTGTAATTATGAATACTGGCGTGCCTTTCTACCGCTATTAATTAGGTAGATATTATTTAGTAAATACGTGTTGAGAAAATATAAGACGTAATATAAAATGCAATATAGCTTTTTTAATTAAAATACAGGAAAGACCCTTATTAGTAGTAATTACAAAGAAAGATAATAAACCAAGATGGCGCGTCAGCCCGAGCTTTGACAAGTGTGCGAGCGTACGTGAAGTTCAAGACTACGTAACAGGGGAATTTTTTATTTGTTATTCATTTACTGACGGATGTTGTTCAAGATGTGACGTGAACACAGCGATACTTATCTTGGTGCTGATATCAGGTTAAGGAATGGACCATCGCAATATTTACTTGGAATTATTTCCGGAGAAAAATGGGAAACCGATATCAGTATGGCCCACGCTGTTAAAAATTACAGTAACTATACGAGTTTTAAACGAAGAGTTCACCTAACATAAACAAAACTTTCTTCGTAATTTCAGATAGCAGGATCTTCGTAGAAACTACGCCGAATTTCTACTACCGAATTCTGATTTTCCGTATTAACAGGTTAAACACATACGTGGAAGAAGTAATTTTGGTTTTGCAAGACTGTTAACCACTTTTTTAAATTTTTTACTTAAATACCGAGATTATTCTTGTGGTTTCATTTTCAAAATAAGTAAACATTTTACCTGTAAATTTACGAAGATAACGATAAATGTATGAAGATCCCTTAGACTTCGCGGGACCGTAACGGCTGTTACGGAGATTTTAAGGGTGTGTGTAAACCTACCAGCCATTCCCCGGAAAATCTGTGAAGGGGGGAGGGAAACTATTTAAAAAAAAAAGTTTTCTTTAGCCAATCTGGAACTTAAACTTCAACAATTCTTTGACTTATTTATTTCGAGAAATTTTTGTATTTCATAATAAATTATTTTAGGGTTGAATTTATAAATTCTTGCGAACATATTCCGGTAAAATCGCGTTATTATGAGACGCAATAAAATATAAGGAAACTTTTCTTATACGAAATCATGTATTCAAAAAAATGAATTATCCAGAACTTTAATTAGCATGCTAGAAAAAAATTTTCTATTGTCCAATAACGTCCATATTTTTAAGAACGAGATGAAGACCGAATTTGTCCGGCTCGGGGCCATATAATAGTAACGGTCGCCCGGCCCTCGAGCCGCGCCTGAAGATTGGTAACCATCGTTCTTGGTCAGTTTAAGGTGAAAATGGTTAAATTGCAGACTGGGTCCTCGGGAATGCAAGTCCCAGTGTCTTTGCGACTGCTCCAGCTCGCTCTCCGGGCAGAGGTGGCGCTGATGTTAAACTCAGGAGCTCAAAAGACAACGGAACTTCCAAATAACGGAAGGACTCCCGAACCACACGAATATGCCGACTCGGTGCTTTCAGAGTCATGCTCGGACCAGACATGGGCGTTTTATCGAAGACGTTTCTGTCAGTTTAAAATTCCCTGTTGTTTCGTGCTGCTGATTGTTGTCTGCGTTTGATGACGGTAAGCAACGTTTACGATTCAGGCAGCGAATTCTAGCTAAATAATTTATGATTTTTTTTTTTTACATACGCCAATGCTGATTGCACTGTATGTGATAATAAACCTCAATAACAGACAAAAAGAATAATATGCACACACGCAGAAAAAAAAAGCCAAAATCGTGTGATTTCAAAAAATGTAAAACATGGACAGCACAGGAAATTACGTGGAAGGAATTAGTCAAAACATAATTACAGCATAGAATGACACGGCGCGCTAACAACGAGACAGTAGCAGCAAGACAAAAACCGACCATGTCCAACACGACGACAAATAGAAAACCCTAACGATAGTATAAAATGGACACAATGACAACACAGAGACGCACAGACGAACCCAGTTATGTGACAACAGATATTCTGGACACCCCAACGACGTCAGCACAGGCGAACACCGTAGACATCCTTAAAATGCTGAACAATATTTAGGCGACGCGAGATGCATTCAAGACGTGTGCAATATGCTAAAACTTGCATCTAATGATCAAGGTAAAAAAAAAACTCAATCTTTATGCTCACAGAGCAAGTTTTACTACAAGATTGATAGGATTACGTTTTATTGCAAGACCATGCAACCTGCCTGGAAAGTATGATGATTGTTTTCGTAAATGGAAGAGTATATAAATGCGATGATTAGTTTTAATAAGATTCGTAGCTCTTTGAAACTGCAGGTAACGATGATTTTTTTTTCTCAGGCATTAATTTATTAATTTGCTAGCGTGTTCATGATAAATGCTTTGCTTTACAGGAATATCTTCCAAAGAGTCATGATTTTGTTTGAGCAGTGTCTGCTTTAAGGCCACCCCGATCCCCACACCAACAAATCGTCGCACGATGTCGTACGAGTACGTCGGTATGGAATTTCTGGTGCGCGTACGAGAACTGTCGCGCGAGCGGCGAACGCAGGGCTTCGATCCTCCCTTCCCCTCCTTCGGCGATAGACGACCCGTCGGACGAGATGACGTCACTGCGGCACGCCCCTTCCGACGACCGATCGATAGCGAAACCACAGTCGACCTCACCCCCTCCGCTCCCCCCCCCTCCCGCACCCGACAGATGGTGGGACGTGAAACTCTCCGGAGGACGGCTTGCTGCTCGGAGAAACACACTTGGGCCGACGGCACGTGCGTCCAAGGGGTGTAAAAGCCGTGGACGGGGAGGGATGAGGGGGCGGAGAGATGACCCACCCCGCTCCTCCTTCTCCCCCCTCCACGTACACCGTGCTTTCAGCTGGGCTTAGCTCATGTAGGGGAACTACTTCAGGTAAACATGCTCAACTCTTGGCGTGTAACACAGTCTCAAAATGATTCGTTCTATGTCATTTCTCATTCAACCTAACCAAGTTGGCAAAGTAGTATATAGCAGAACGACATCTCTTCTACATAAGCCGCAGATTAGCTGTCGACTGTCGAGAGTAAAAACAGTCCTTTGCGGAAAACGCAAGATAGAGAATGTTCCTGGCACAAGTTCGTGTAATATTTTACCGACTGCAACAAAAAAAAAGATGAAAGGTAGATATTTTATTGTTTTAAAACTGATGCTGACGGTAATTCTTTAACAGAGGTACACTTGCTCAAATAAATAGGATCCACAACACATTCATTCGGTGACACTAGACAATCAGTTTCGGAGTTGAACAGTCATTATATCAACGGTTTTCTCATTTGTAAACATGTTTGTTTGAAGTAGTTCAGTGTTCCGAGCAGGGAGGGGGGGGGGGGAGGACACTTAATAGGGCCAGTAAAAAAAGTTCAGAAAGTTATTGATTCTTTCTCCTGGAAAAAAAAACTCCGTACACTAGCCAAAGAAAAACTGCTAAACACAATTTACTTACCAAGCTTCCAGGTGTGACAGGTAAGGCACAGCATGTGAACGGAGTTGTAGAAACCTGAAGTGTTTGTTCGATGAGGACATAATAGACACAATAGTAAAATACACTAACCAGTATATTGACCATATAAAGGATAACTATTCCCGTACTAGAGATGCATTGCCCACAGATGCAACTGAGATAAAGTCTTTTATCGGCCTTCTATACTTGGCAGGCCAATATAAAGCAAATAGGTTGAATCTTGAGGATATATGGGACACTGATGGGTTTGGTATTGAAATATTCCAACTTACAATGAGTCTGAAAAGGTTCAGATTTATCTTCCAATGTATCAGATTTGACAACAGACACGAGATTAGAAAGAAAACTATCAGATCGGCTTGCACCTATTTGGGATGTGTTTCAACAGTTTGTGTCTAACTGCCAGTCATGTTACTCTCTCAGTGCATTTGTTACACTTGATGAAAAACTTGAAGCATTTAGGGGCAAATGCTCATTTATTCAGTACATTCCATCCAAGCCAGCAAAAGTATGGCATAAAAATCTTCGCTCTTGTTGACTCGAAGACATACTACACTGCTAATCTGGAAATTTACTCAGGTAAACAGCCAGAAGGGCCATATGAGGTAAGCAATAAGAGTTTGGGTGTTGTTGAACGCATGATTGCACCTGTTCACAATTCTGGTCGTAACATTACAGCTGACAACTGGTTCAGTGACGTAACACTTCTCAAACAGTTTGCAGAAAATCATAAGCTGGCCTTCGTAGGAACGCTAAAGAAGAACAAGTGGCAAATCCCTCATGCAATGAGACACAAAAAAGAGAGATATTTTCTCAAGTGTTTTTGGCTATCGAAAAGGAGGATTAATTGTTTCATATGTTCCTAAAAACAAGAACAAAAAGAAGAATGTGCTTCTGATTTACAGCATGCATTTGGATGGAAAAATCGACGAGACAACTGGAGAAAAAAAGAAAACCGAATTTTTTACATTTTATAACCAGCACAAAGCAGGTGTTGTTATTGTGGATAAGATGTGTTCAGCTTACAATGTTGCCAGGAATACACAACGGTGGCCAACGGTCGTCTTCTTTTCGATTCTCAACATCGCTGGAATAAATTCTCAAGTAATATTTTTGGGAAACGAAAATGAAGTTCCGCTCGTCGACTGTTCCTCAGGCGACTGGGGAGGGGACTCATTGAAGGACAACTGGTGAAAAGAGCCAACTCTTAGCTGTTTGCCGCTATCGATTTCAAACAGACTCAAAGAAATATTGGTGACATCTGAACAGTAATGCAAGAGACAAGAGCAATCAGTGCAGCACTAGCAAAGAATATGCAACACGAAAGCATTGCATGACGTCCCAGAGAAGTAAAACAACTTGATTGACGCGATACTCGTGTCAAACCTGCAGCCAGTATCTGTCTGCAGCACTGTGCTTTTGTGTGTCCTGACAGATGTGTACGAAGTGACGTTGAAAATCAAGGTAAGTGATGAGTGATAGTAACAGAAGTAATGTGGCAGTGCCTTTTCCAAACAGTGGTTTACTGTGAGATCAGAATGTCACCAAAATTTTCTAATTTATGTTTCATACACAATACAAACGATTTTTTGTTTTTTCTGTATGTAAAATTTGTATATATAAGGATATGTATTTCATTAAAATCAGTTTTTTTCACTGATCTTTGCTTTTTTTTATATTTACTGCTGAGAAAATTTAGATGTGCTTTGACATGAACACAATGTATTTAAATTGTAAATACTTAAACAGTTACAGGACTAGAAGGTCTTCCAAATTGCAGATGCTTCAATTGTTGTGATTTTTTTTGCACTTGAAAAAAAATATTTTTAAATTATTTTTCATATATTAATATTCATTATTGAAAACTCAGTACAGAAATTAGATTCTGTACAAGATATTTTATTATGTATGTCAGAGCGAGCACATTTGTCTAGCAGTGGACGCGAGTAATGGAGTGTTAAAAAAAGTAACACACAAACCACTTTATACAAATATATTTATTAACAAGTACAGTGAGGATTATGCCTGGAGAACACACGCTCCACCCACTTCCTTTATCTTCTCTTCAGCTCTTCGCGAGAAGAACTTGGCACGCACGATCACCGGCTGCTTGGGCAACCTGCCTTTCCCCAGGACCTTGTAGAAGCCCTGCAACACAAACAGCCCCACGCTGCCAACAAACTACAACAAAATACTAAATGTGCCTAGTTCACTGTAAGAAACAAACATACAGTTTTAACCTAGAGTCAATGCAAAACAAGACTTTTGCACTCACACAACTGCAACCACTAGTGTCCTTTTTTAACTTGACATGAGATTTATGATTTTTTTTTAGCAGCAGGTTTTGATTTGCAACAAATTTTTATGAATGGCATTCTCTAAAAAAATCTAAAAAAAAAAATGAATTAGCAGGAACAATATTTACCAATCATAAAAACCAACTATCTAACAGTTGCATATGTTTAATGTTGTACAGATACCATGCTCTCTTAAAATATTTGGCAAATTTTTGTGGTAGTACGACAGGCAGTGTAACAATAGCTACACTGTCAACAACCACCACAGTGAAAGGTAGCTTTTGTTGACTAATACAGAATTCAAAATATACTCACATCAGTATTATGTGCTGTACACAAATTAACAAGTCTTAAAGATATTATATTTTTTTGCCATTTTCGTTCAATTTTATTCCAAACTAATTTTATACTAAAATATTCACTTTTACAGCAAATTTGTATGCGATTGCAAAAGCATATATAACCTGCTTTATTATTGCAATGTACTACCTGCTGCAGTACATCAAGACTGCAACAATAACTTCCTGTCATTCAAAGAAGTGAAAAAAACATTTAAGAAATTGAGGGGGGGGGGGGGGGGGGGGACATGTGGAGGTAAAACTGGTGATTCACTAAGCAAGATATTCTCAACACAATTATTGCACACATGGACAGCTCACCGCCTTGACGACGTCAATGACAGGGGCCTTCTCGGTGTTGTCCTTGTACTTGACACGAGTCTGCTCGCTGACCAGGGACCACAGCTTGTCCAGGTTCACCGTGGGACACCACTTGGTGTTGCGACGCAGGTGGTAGTTCCTCATCCCCAGCTGCAACACGTGACACAGCTAGTACCCTGCCTTCCCATTCAGGGCACTGGTACAAGTGCAACTGTGTTTACTAGCACCACTTGTGGTTCAACACTATAGTGCCTAACTCACGTGTTTTTCAACCTTCTTGAATACGCTACCCCTTTACAAATTATATTATTTATTTTTTCTGTTTTTTTGTCTGTTTTTAGGTATCCAGTGTCAACGAAAATGCATTGTTAGATAGCTAGAGTTGCATACCGAGTCACTGACGCAGAGAAACCGCATACAGTTGCTGAAAATCTCGTTTTGCCAGCAGCCCTAGATACGGTTGAAATTATGTTAGGTAGGCAGGAGGCAAGCAAGCTAAAAAGCATACCACTTTCTGACAATGCTACTGAACGCAGACATTCGAGAACAAGTAGTCGAGAAATTGAAGAAAAATCCCACATTTTGCTTTGCAGTTAGACGAATCTACTGATGTTTCAAAATGCGCAGTTTGGGTATTTGTGCGCTTTAAAGCAGATGAAACATCACAGAAGACATCACTCGCAATATGAAATTGATTGGTCAAAATGTGTTGCCAAATTTGTAGCGATGGTGCTAAAACTATGACTGGGCAGGCAAAAAAAACGGACTTGAGAAATTAAAATCAAGAATACCAAATGTCTCATGGACACACTGCTTTCTTCATAGACATGTTCTGGCAGCAGAAGTTTAACCTTCTGATTTAAATGCCATGCTTAAAAAGGTATTGAAAATTGTGAACTTGACTGCAAACTAGACTGAATTGCAAACTAGACTGTTCAGAATCATTTGTGAAGACATGGGTTCACTCCATTAAAATCTTTTATCATACAGAGGTCAAGTGGCTATCCAAAAGGTATTGTATTGACAAGAGTTCCAGAACTGAAAGCTGAATTGTGAATGTTTTTACAAGATGCTAAATCTGAATATGCATATGTGACCCTGTTTGGCTGCTAAATTAGCATTTTCTGCTGATCTTTATAGCCACCTAATATTTAAAACAAGAACCTCCAAGGGAGAGAAGAAAACATTCTAACAGCTAAGGATGAAATCAAAGGATTCATCGCAAAATTTTGTGGTCAACGACTTTGCAAAAAATTAATATGCGAGTCTTTCCCTTGTGTTCAGAAGATAGTGGAAGAAACTGAAATGGACCAATCATTGGTAGTAAGTTCTCACATTCCTTGCATGATACAGATCTTGCATAATTTGGAAGAGGAACTCGTAACTTACTTTCCAGAACTGGACTCTGAAGCTGACAATGGGCATATATACTAAATCCTTTCTTGGATATGTCAGTACATCTGGCTGATCTAACCACGAAGATGAAAGAAAAACTTATAGGTTTAGCTGCTCGCAAAATATTGACGTCTTCTGGAAGAGAAAACAAGAATATCCAGAACTGGCAAGGAATGCTTAACAATTATTATTGCCATTTGCCACTTCTTACCTATGTGAATAAACGTTCTCTTCAATGGTGGGACATAACTAGGCTTCAATTAGAAAATGATTTAGGTTTTTGCATCTCAAAAATAGAACCATGTTTCAACAAATTATTAAAAAAATAAACAGGCAAAGCCTTCTCACTGAAAATGTACATTTTTTTTTGTAAAGTACGACCTACAAACACTTGCCTCTTTCTTTTACTCACAACCCCTCGTGTAAGGCTTCCAGACCCTTCAGGGAGTCATGACCCATAGTTTGAAAAACACTGGCCTAACTTGTACTAACAGACATGCTTTGCGGTGTATTTCGGTATTATCGCATTTCACCACATAATCTTGTCCATGGCTGACAAAGCACAGAGGTTCACCATAAATGAGCCGTGCTTCATCGGCGGGACCAAAACAGTTTCGGGGACAGAACAAGCTGCAGTTACCTTGCCGAAGTACCCGGGATGGTACTTGTCGAAGTTGATCCTGTGGTGGTGCATGCCACCGGCGTTACCCCGTCCACCGGGATGCTTCCTGTGCTTGCCTGCACAAACGAGAGCAGCACTCTGGATGCCATGCTGGGTTTCCAAACTGCCACACCTTGCACTGCAGATTCAGTGTTAAACTGCTACGCTCCTCAAGACCTAGCATGTCTACTCCTTAGTTTACAGAATACATTTTAATGGGTAGTTACGATCTCTTTTCAATCAACAGAATATCCCCTCTTAACACTGTCCTGTTCCAGTGTGTTCTGTACCGGATATACCTAAAGAGCACATTTTTTAACACAACTAAATAATGTATTGAAATTTTTTTGGCATGTAGTTACTTGAAATGATTTATTAAAAAAAAAAATTGAAATGAGATTTTCATAAATACATTTTCTTCTTGTACTTTATCAAGTCTATCATCTGAAAGTATAAAATTCTTACTTCTGAGGAAACACCACTGAAAGACACCATCTTGGTTTTCAACTGTTTGTCATCATATTTTTGATTTCCGTTAATATGTACCTACTAATTTTTTTTTTTTGCTCTTTTTGACCGTAGCACATAATTAATGGAATTCCTTGTTATAAATAGTAACCAACCACTACAAATAGTTGAAAACATCATGTTCAACAAAAGTGTTCGCACAGGATTATATAAATAAAGACTCCACATAGTAAGATATACTGACATTACACTGTGACAAGTATCATGTGATAGAACTGTATGAGCTTTGATAGGCAATTATATTCTTTAAAGGTTTAGGTTTTCACAAATGTTATAGTACCTAACACAAAATCACTTAAGTAATTATAGTTTAAATTTTTATACACTCATCACATCCCCCAAAACACACTAATTTTTAATAATTACAACAAAACTAAATTTAATTTAATACCTAGATCCAGCTAAACAACTATTGTACAATAAAAAGTTGTGCCAAACTAGTAAAACTACACAAATCTACCAATTACTATAATCCATACCCTTACCAATTTTTTTTTCAAACCAAGAATGAAAAATAAAAAAAAAACAAAGCAAAACAATATCACAAAACCCCGTAAGCTTTAATTAAAAAATAAAAATTAACAACTGATATCTATAATTGTTTTCTATGAATTTAATTTTTTTGATGGACTGCAAAAGAAGAAACGGTGACTGAGCCACAGTTCCAAGAAGCACTCACCGATACGACCGTGGCCATGACTGACATGACCCCTCAACTTCCTCGTCTTCTTCTTGTGGGTCGACTGCAAACAGAGACTACATCAACAAGGAGAAGTCATAGAGAGACAAGACCCTCACAACTACCACACATGAACACACTGCACTACAAATCTAGCTTTCTGTTCACCTATTTACAAAATCACCATTTCTTACATTTAAAACCCACAAATCTAAATCCTGAACAGTGTGATTTGACAGCCCGAGGTCTGTTACATTACTCAAAGTTATTCGGATCTATGTTGGTAATGTCTCATGTCTCACACTTAGACTGCAGCTCAGAGTAAATTGCACTCGCAGTTGCCAGACTGATACAACCAAACTTTTTAACATTAAAAATAATATTTTGTATACCATCTTTACTTACATGTTTGAAAAATATTTTTAATTGTACTATCTGTTGATTTTAAAGACAACTCCCGGTAAAGTTAGTAACATATAATATTTTTTGAAATTGTGAGAATTCATGAACTTTGTAAAATGGTATTTTTTATTCTGGCTGAATTTTTAAAATTTTTGTAGTTGTGAATAGCCTTGAATTTGAGGAAAAATGATGTGTGGTTAAGTTAGTTAAAATGAAGTAAATATTGATGGAAAAATACTTAAATTCCTGTAATTTATTCATTACAGCGATTCCAATGACCATTAATTTTATTTTTATTTTTAATGGCTTTAACCCCATAATTCCCCCTGGACTTCATCACCTACCTGACAATTGAATATTTAAAATCCATAGGAATTTGAACATGCAGTTTTTTTTGGGAAAAATTAAGTTACATATGATGAACTATTCAAAAATAAAAATATCATAATTTTTATTTCACAAGAGAAGCAGCTACAAAAAGGCCAAGTTCGTGAAATATGCAAGGGTTGCAACATTCCAACCCACGCAAGTAAATTAAGGTCGTTTATAAAGCATGAAGAGTCCAGAAAAATAACCAATCCAACAACTTAAAATTGTAAAACATTATAAAACAAATTTATCCCCTGGGCTTCTTTCGAGAATTCATATTTATATAAAAAAAAAACATTAAATAACCAATAGTTGAATTAAAATGGACTATTATCTGTGTGAAATTTTAATAAGTGTATTTATACTAATGTATAAAACAAATAAATATTGTTGCATTTCATGCAAATAACACCTGCAGCTTTAATAAAAGTTTGGAACACTTCACTTCAAATATGAAAGGCGGAAACGAAAACAAAATTCAAATAGTGGAAAGTTGGTTGGTGCTTGCATTGCATTTTTTTGTAGTTTATTAACCCAGCCTACAGCAGTTTCCTAATTCAAGTACGTAGTCGTGAACTTGCGACCTTGTGTACTTCAATTGCCCTTGTGGCGTACTTCACAAATGTGGACAGGTTCAATGTTTGGTATCTTGAAACAATATTAGCCAACCATATTTTTTTATTTTGTCAGAAAAACAAGTTAGCTGAAATTAGTAATTTCAAACTATCAGGGTAACACAAATTTACAGTGATTAACTTAATTACTTCCTTTAAAAAAAATTATTGCTTGCATACTTCACTTCCAGTTCAGACAACAGTTAGGAACAAATTTGGGTAAATTATAAGTCGTGATTTTTTAGTAAAAAATAATATTATTTCGAAAGGGATATTTTACAACACTACAGAACTTCATTTAGCATAAAAAATTGTTTGAAAATTCCAACTGGATTCTGAGAAATGAGAATATATTTAACAATTTAAATGTATTAAAGAAATTTAAAAAATTGGGGTTCCAAGAAAACATTTTCAGTTTTACATACGGTACATAATTAAAAAAACCAAAAAGTAATGATAGAACACTAAATATGTTTATACACAAAACAAATTTTAATATATACTCACAATGTAAACAAACATAGCAACCCATCAAAGCAACATAACCTACTTCTACTGCCTACACGGAGTAACGTGAAAGGAAGAACTAAGTATTGCCGAGCTACTCACTATGGGGCCCGTAGCTGCATGCAAACCATTAGAGATACTCCATTCCACGAGTTAGTCTCAGTTTACTTGATACGTCTCCACTTCCATGTCATAGTGGAACAAGCGGTAAATATGTAGTCTCGCGGTATATGCGAAAAAAAATGCTAAAAATCCGAAAATACTTTTATTCTATGCTCTTTCACTTCCTCTTTTCAATAAACCCGGCGGAGATAAGAAATTCCAAATACTTTAGGAGATATCGAATTTTTATTTTCCATCACAATACCGACCTTTGTTGCTTGTTTACGTTTATGATTTTTTTATTTTGGCGACGTAGGTAGAACGACTACATCATTTTCTACTAATGGCAAAGGAATTGTACCCGCCTCTAACGTAGGTGAATTTTTAACGTTTCAAATTTTAATGTTTTATTTGTTGCGCAAGTAATAAGTAAAAAAAAAAAATTACGTGAGTTCCTACCGTTCATCCTTTGTCCCGGTTTGTTAGGTCAGGTCAGCTACAATTTAAATACTTTAAAACTAAACAACCATTTAAATTAATTTATATTATTTTTAATGTATGCTTAGTTTGAAAGTATTAATAATGTAACTAACCTGACCTAATCGACCATTTTAATTAATTAGGCATACACGAACGGTAAATAAAGATGCACATAAAGTTCTGCCATTCCCGATTACACCCGAACAATTTACCTTCGGCCAACCTCGGGTTTATTTATTAATATTTATATTTCTCTGTTTATTTTAATGTACCTAACTAACCGTCCATAGTGTTTTAAAGTGTTTTAATGTAGCTAACCTAACATAACATAACTATAATAAAAGTATTTTCAGATTTTAATAGATACTCCTAAACAAGCAACAATGTAGTCGTTCATCTACGTCGGAAAAAAAAATCATACTCGTCTCGTAAACAAGAAACAATGGTGGCCACCTGAATTCACAGGTATTGTGATGAAAATTTAAAAATTCAATATCTCCTAAAGTATTTGGAATTTCTTATCTCCGCCGGTTTTAATGAAAAGAGGAAGTGAAAGAGCATTTAATAAAAGAAATTTCAGATTTTTAGAATTTTTTTTTTCGCAAATACCGCTACTCTACATGTTCAAAATTAAAAAAGTCAATATCTTCTAAAGTATTTGGAATTTCTTATCTCCGCCGGTTGATTTGAAAAGAGGAAGTGAAAGAGCATAGAATAAAACTATTTTCGGATTTTTAGCATTTTTTTCCGCATATACCGTTACCCTACATATTTACCAAACAAGCATAAACATCATCTTCCAATTTCCAAAGGAGAAAAAAAAAATCTATTTTCACATTCAATTTTACAATTCCTGGGCTATAATTGTTTTTAATCTGTTAGTACTAAATTTTTCCTTATAATTACACACTGAATACTTAAAGCACCATAGTTTTTTGAAGACTAAAACAATTAAAATAAACAAATAACAATGTTAAGTTTATGTTTGTTTTAGTAGGCTTCTGTGCTAGTTTTGTGATAAACTGCTTACCATTATCAAACTATCAATGTGTTAACAGGTTAATTGTGGGATAATTGTTCCATATCACGTATCCAAAGATGCGGAAGATCCTGCACATTAAAACCTGTCATATAATAATGAATAAATAATGATCCAAAGTTTACAAAACATATTTTCCTTTTTATTTAACTTAAGATTATAATTTATTGCTATATCACAAGTTTTAGTAATGTGCAGGATAATTTGAAGTACTAAATTAAAACAGCAAGCATCATGTACCACAGGATAAAATGTACAGGAGCATGGGATAAACATGGATACAGAGTACAGAACTTTTACTGATTTTAGCAAAACATTAAAAGTTAAAATAAACATATATCAAATCCAAGTATTTTTCATTTAGTGCATACTTGCTCTTTTCTTTCGTTGCTGACAAGCAGATGGTAAAAAATAACACAAAAGTTGAAAAATTTTGTTGATATCTTGTGTTGACAATATCTTAATATGCTACTTTAGAATCACAACTTGCTCCAAATAATTATTCTAAGTTTTAGGATTAGGCACAATATTTGGTGACTGTAATTAGTTAAAAGAGAATAAGTGCCGTACAAAACTTGCACATTTTATCAGCTAGATACCAACTTTCCTGACACATGGTAACTAAATTAGACATAAATAGAAATAAAACCATAATACATTAAAAGGTTTAGTGTAAAATAAACTGATGCTAATATGTAAACCTTAAAGTATAGAATTGCAGCACAAATAACGCCAGATTACACTACACCAAAAGGATTTAAAATTACAATAACCAAAATTTAACTCACCATTTTCTTGTCTTTCAAGTCAGTGACCAGTCATAGAAATGTGTATACAGTATGAGAACTCAAAATGTTAAATAAAAAAAACAACAGCAATCAGCGCTGAAATGAGAAAATAGGTAAAGAATATATTTTAAATATACGAAAAATAAAATAAATACACATCTCTTCTGAAACTATTTTTAGCTATGTACGAAGAATCAAGAAAGAGGAAAAAATAACATGGGTCAGGGAAAGTATTTGTAATAGAGAGGTATGGAAAGGTAGTAAAGTAGTAAAGATGGTATAAAGGAAAGGATTCTAAATACGAACGAACAGGTGCAGATGAATTTCTTGAGATTGAAAAGGAGGAAGATAGATATGCCGATTGGGAGATAAGTAGATATTCAGATACAAAACGGTGATATTCAAACACTCACTGGGATAGGGAATGTTCCCAAAGCGGTAGAAGGAAGCAGTAAGGGTGCAATATTGAAGGATGTAGAGATAAGCATAACTGGCAATCTCGCATTTTATGTAGGGAAGGTAATGGGAGTTTGGTGAACAGGTATGTGCTGTATATATATATTTTTTTTTCATATTAATAGTTAATTTATGTTTATAAAATTAATTTAAAACTTTCTAAAGTTCGTGTTGACGTCGACCCAAGTGTCTCCTCGGCTCCTTCAGGCCGTTATGCCTCGTCAACGTCCTCCCTTGTTTCCCCAGTGAACCATCAGTGTAGTGCATCGGCCAGGGACGCACCCGCGTGCGCCCTAGCATGCCAGTGGGCTTCTTTAGTGTTACGAATAATTCTGCTTTATGTATTTTTCAAATGGTCGCGAACCTCAATAAGTGTGTAAATAATGTAACCGTAATATATTAATTATTGTGTAAATTATCTTGTAATTTTCTCAAATGTCTCGCAGTGCTAATATGTAATCGCGGCCTGGCGCCCGTCCGCGTCGCGAGGGGGGGCGCTCTCCCATGCCAGCCGATTTCTCCTCCCCTCCCCCACGGCCCGCGGGCCACGGCCCACTGGCGGGCGGGGAAGGGCAGTGTTGCTCAGGACTCGTTCAGCGGCAGATGTGCACGCCGCTCCGCGCTGATCGCGAGGCGCGTCTTCCGAGCTCGCGGTCCGGCGACAGCGCCACAGTACGGGTTGTCGCGGCAGCTGAGTTTCCTTCGCTGTGTCGCTCACACGGTTGAGCTTTCGAGTTACGAGTTACATCACGAGTCGAACATCCTAGGACACGGAAGCGTAGTGACGCCGTCCCCGTTGCCTGGGGGCCGATTCTTGACGCTACCGGAATAATTCCGCTACCGGATTAATCCGTGAGTTTCATTCCGGTAGAGAGTAAAAAACCAATTCTTGAAATTGCTGTAGTAGCTACCGGAATCAACATTATCGGGTCAACGAAAAGTCTTTACGGAAGTGTGGCAACGTTGCTTTAACTGTTGACGTCACTGGTAGAAGGCCAATCACAGGAAAGGTAAATTTCCCGTGGAAGTGGATGAATACTGAATGTTTTGTTTTGTTTACTCTTTGCAAATATCCTCGTGTTGGTGTAGGGGTGTAGGTTAAAGATCTACTTATCAAATTGAAATGAGCTGTAAAGTTACGGCCGAACAACGGGAAATTTTGCTATCATTCATGGAAAAAAATGATTCTTTGTCCAGAGGAAAATTTAATCCTGAATTTACCAAGAAACGTGCTGATAGTTTGTGGCAAGAATTTTATTAAAATTTACAATTCTTATCCCTTAAAAGTACTCGTTTTTTAGTTTATTGTTTCTGCTTACTTGATAGAATTTAAAATTCTTATCACTTAAAAGTAATCGTTTCTTAGTTTGTTTCTGCTTACTTTGCCGCAACTTTTTATGTTAGTGTAAAATTTGAGGTGAAAATAAATTTTATGCGGTGTTTCTTGATTCAGCAAACAATTGTCAATGTGTACATTAAGATTTTTATAACTGCAAATCAATACAAAATTATAACATTTTATGAACATCATCTGGCAATTATCTCATGGTGCGGGGGGAAATGGGTAAAAGTTCCGTATTGCGTATCCAAGTTAACATGTGATCCTGTTGGCATGATCCTGTACACCTGATCCTGTGGTACATAATGCTGATTTTATTTAGCAGTGGGCAGGCGCGTAGTGCCGACGCATTTCGCGCGACAGCGCGAAATCTGAAGTTATTCCAACTGATAAGAAAGATAAGCATCATAGAACACAGGATCAGGTGTACAGGATTATGCCATTAGAATCAAAGGTATATCTAGATACACCTGGATAAGCAAAACGGAACTTTTACCAAAGTTTTTAATTGTTTGGTGTAGGGGCTTCTTAAAAACAATCTTATGAATTTATCAACATAATCTTTCAACTATATCTTCTTCCATCATTTATTTAATACTACTTGTGTGGGTTTTCATCAGTGTGTGTTGTTTTCAATCATATTATTTGCGTGGTAGGAATGTTGGCTCTGTTTGCAAGATAGGGAAGGGTAAATAGGATAACCTTTATTTTCACAATCACTTATCACTGTGGGAAATTCATATATAAATGGACTCATTTCGAGTACTTTTCAATTATTCCGGGATGGATGTACTTTTAACGAATACATGTGCATAATCTAACTACCACTATAGTTTTGTTCCATCAAAACATGACACACGATTGCAATATTTGGTGTCAAAAACGAATTACGTAATATGGACACTACGTTACCGGTATTGTATTTATCACAATACACGTCAAATAAGCCACAAATTTATACACAGCAAAAATTTCAATGTTTTTTTATGCTAAGTAGGTACAATATTAAGTACTTAATGGAAGATGGTAAATATAACTTTCGTAACGTAATATTTAAATACCTGCCATTGCAAATCACACAAACAAAAATGTAATACTTAAAACATTAAATATTAGTTATATTGTTACAAAAGTTTTCTCGCCACGCACACACGAATTTTGAAGGTTGAAAGCATCACATGGCGTATTTTTATCTAAATAATCACATAACATAATGAGACGAATAAGTTATTTCTGGTTTTAAATGAAGTATTATAATATAAGTATATAAACACACGCATTATTTGACGCCGCCAACAGTGCTCCCTCTGAGAGCACAGGCCGTTATGTGTCCTCAACACCTGATAAGTGCCGCGCCCCGAACGCGCCCGCGCGCGCAACGTAGTGCAGTGCCCCGAACGGCGTGACGTCAGTCACGGCCTCCTACGTGTGCAAAGCGCCCGGCCGGGTGTGGCACTGCGCAAGGGTATTGTTTCTCATGCATTTTATAATATAAACAAAAACTAAGAAATCTAAACCATTCAATAATTAATGTTAATTAAATGATCATATGTTAAAAGGGTATAATTCACAAAACTGGCCGAAGTCACCTTCCCGCGCTCCGCAGTTTTCCCGCGGAATTTCCCCCCTCCCTGGCCCCGGCGGCCAGGGAGGTTAGTGAGTCGCCATCCAGCACTCACCCGGGCCGGCAGCCCATGCACGGGGAGCCTTCAATTTTCGCGCCAACACCATATAACTGCAATAGGTAATTATAGTCCAAACGTTTTATATCAGCTCCCCGGTCGGCCCAAATCGGCCGTTAGCAACCACGCGCGGTCTTTTAATAATATGTGTATCCCATCAGGGATTTTTATATTTTACGTAAGCAATTAGGTGACCTGTCGTGGCACCTGCGCCTCACGCTTTAACGTCCCACCACGGGACATAGTTCTTTGCCCACGCAGGGCGGCACTGCGCCGAACGCGACCAGAACTTTCGGACGAGTATTCACCTGGGGTGTGCCACGGCCACGTGTGTGATATCGCTCCCGATTCCACCGTGTCCGTGCCCAGCTTAACGTGGCCCAGCCACCCCGCGGACTATCCGCGCATGCATATTCTCCTGTGCGGGACTAATCGCAGTAATTCAGTGTAACGTGTTTTAATAAGTAAATCATTCTCCTGTGCGGGACTAATCGCAGTAATTCAGTGTAACGTGTTTTAATAAGCAAATCATTCTCCTGTGCGGACTAACCACAGTAATCTAGTGTCATGTGTTTCCTTAATTAATTTTCGGGACCGATCGTCCACACACGTCACGCCACGTCCGTGTACTCTCGCAGAGACCCTAGCAGGTTCAGGTGCGCGGAGCTTAGGTCGACGGTGAAGCGGCCAGTCACGTGAACGTGTGACCTGTAGAGTGTGCTACGTAATAAATCACCAAAAGAACTCGTGTGTTTCATTAATAAGGCGTCCTGGGAGGCCATAACAGCCCGGGGAGTCCTTTGTCGCCGCATCCCTGCCTACCGCCACGAGGCCAGGAACCCCCCCTTGAGATTCAATATTAACCTACCAGCTTAAATTTACGTAAATTCAGTTTAGGCAACGGGGACGGCGTCAAAATGGCGCCCAACTAGTGTGGCTAGAACATCACCAAACTCTTTCGACAACCAAGCCAAGAAAACGAAACGGAGAATTTAGTGGACAAAGGGCTCGAGTAGGGACAGTGCAACAGCGCGCAGCGTGGCAACACCGCGCGACGGAGCGGCGCCGCGCCAGCCGGACAACCCCCGCCCCCGCATTCCTGCCGCGCAATACCCCTCCCCTCCTCCGCCCGAAACCACCCCTCAGCACGCACGTCACTCCCCTCATCACACCTCCCCTCCTCCGCCCGATACCACCCCTCAGCCCGCACATCGCTCCGCTCACCACCCCTCCCCACCACGCTCCACCTCCGACCAGCTGTGAGGGGTGACGTCACGCGGCCGCACCACCATGGAGTCGGGACAGCGACGTCACGACCCGCCGCCCGGGTCGTCCAGCCGCGGCGCGATACGGAACTACATCACGATTGACATGGGGGAGTGGTGGAACACGGACTTCTTGACAGGCGGGGCGGAAAGAACGACACGGGAAGGCGGCGCGCGGGAAGCGATGGCCCAGATCAAGAGGGAAGTCAGGGTCGCGTCGGCGCGACGCTGCCACGCCGTAGAGTGCCACGGCCAGCTCGAAGAAGTAGCATACTGCCACCAGTGCGGCACCACGAGGCACCGCACGTGCACGGAGGCTAGAGAATTCCTGAACTTTCGCGACGGCCTATTCATGTGCGCGGCGTGCGAGAACAAAGTCAACTCGCCCACACCCGTGACCATAGTAAGTGAAACCCGACGGGACAACATCCGGGTCAAGCTGCCCGAATTCTCCGGGCACCCCTATGAAGACCCGGAGAAATTCACACGGGCGTGCCAGGACCGCCTGGCCAGGTACGGCGTACCCAAAGAGGAGTGGACGGAACGCGTCACGGAACAGCTTAGGGGGCCAGCGACGGACTGGTGGTCCATGACGGGCGAATACGGCGTGGAGTGGGAGGACTTCGCGCCACGTCTGGAGGCCCGATTCAATGCCGCCGGCGCACGCGCCCAGTGCCAACGCGCCCTGTTCTGCGAACCGCAAAGGGCGGACGAGGACGTGGAAACCTTCATCCGGTCCAAGATGAGGCTACACCGACGTCTGGACGCCGGCGGACCAGTTAACGCGGCGCTTGATGTGACGGTAGAGCTGATGAAGAGGGAGCTACGCCCGCACCTGCGGGGGGCCGTGGACCGGGAGCTCGAGGACTTCGTCCAGCTGGCGAAGGAAATAGAGCGGGACCTACGCCTGTCGCCGCGCCCGCGAGACACAGCAGCTCGCCGCCGAGGGGCGTCCCCGCCACCCACGACGGCCCCGGAGGACGAGTGGGCGGTAGTACCGTACATGAACCCCCCTCCCCCTTCCGGCGCCACCCGTCGGGGGGCGAGGTGAGGGAGAGAGGGCCCTCGACGCTACCCGCCGCGCCCGCGGCCAACACCACCACGCCGCGGGCCGCGCGCGCTAACCCGCGGGCCGAGGGGCCGCGAGACCGGCCCCCACGATGCCGCTACTGCAGGGAGGAGGCCTACCACTGGCACGAGGTGTGCCCCACACGGGCCGCGCTATGGCAGGATCGCCGGCCCGGCGCAACGCAGTCGGGAAACGCCCGCTAGGGAACAGGATACCGGCGGGCTACTGTTCCTGGATCACGGCCAACGCACCAGCTACGAGGCCAGTCCGCATAACATCGCCGCCCGTCAGACCAGGCGGTGGTGTGCCCCAGCACCCGTCAACGTCCCGCCCCGGGTCGTCGGCGAGCGGCGCCGTGTCACGGGCGCCCCCGACGCACCCGACGCCACCTGCGGGACCTGACCAGGCACCATCGCCGCCCGTCAGACCAGGCGGTGGTGTGCCCCAGCACCCGTCAACGTCCCGCCCCGGGTCGTCGGCGAGCGGCGCCGTGTCACGGGCGCCCCCGACGCACCCGACGCCACCTGCGGGACCTGACCAGGCACCATCGCCGCCCGTCAGACCAGGCGGTGGTGTGCCCCAGCACCCGTCAACGTCCCGCACCGGGTCGTCGGCGAGCGGCGCCGTGTCACTGGCGCCCCCGACACACCCGACGCCACCTGCGGGACCTGACCAGGCACCATCGCCGCCCGTCAGACCAGGCGTTGGTGTGCCCCAGCACCCGTCAACGTCCCGCCACGGGTCGTCGGCGAGCGGCGCCGTGTCACTGGCGCCCCCGACGCACCCAGCGCCGCCTGCGGGACCTGACCGGGCACCATCGCCGCGGCTGGGGCGAGCGGGAAACAACACGGACAAACTGATGCGGGTGCCCGTCCTGCTGAATGGCCAGCCCGTCCACGCCCTGGTGGACACCGCGGCGAGCCACACCTACGTCGCGGCCCACCTGGTGCCCGAGGCGGACCTGGAGCAGCAGGAGGGAGGCGTCCAGCTGGCCACTAGGGGAGCTAGCGCGCTCACGACGGGGCGCGCCCAGGTAAGAATCGACATCAGGGACATGTGCAGTCGGACAACAGCCCTGGTGGTGCCGGAGCTGAGAGACGACCTGATCCTGGGACTACCGTGGCTCGTGCAGGAGGACGCCGCCATCGACGTAGGTGAGGGTAGGATTCATGTCGGACGTCGGGGAAGGAGGACGCTGTACAGTGTCAACCAGAGGGGGACAGCCCCGCCAGCCCCCGTCGTCACCCTAGCGGACCTGCAGAACGAGGTGCCCCCGGAGTACAGGGACACGTTCAATGGGGTACTGGCACAACAAGCGCAGGTGTTCGCCGCTGCGGACATGCTGCGGCGGACCACGGTCACTCAACACTCCATCCCGACACGACCACACGAGCCCCGCTTTGTCAAGCCCTTCGGGTTCGGACCCAGAGAACGAGAGGCGATCCAGACCCAGATCGCGGAGATGTTGCGGGACGGGGTAATCGAACCGAGTGAGTCGCCGTACAATTGCTTGGTGGTAATGGCCAAGAAGAAAGACGGCTCACTCCGGTTCTGCGTAAACTTCAAGCCCATTAACGCAGTCACCATCCCCGCCCCTCCACCGATCATCAACATCACTGACGCGCTAGCGGGACTGGGGGAGGCAGGCATATTCACCTCACTGGACCTCAAGTCTGGGTACTGGCAGGTACCCGTTCGCCCCGAGGACCGACCGAAGACCGCCTTTACCGCGCCCGACGGCCGCAGGTTCCAGTTCTGCGCCATGCAGTTCGGGCTGATGGACGCCCCCGCGACTTTTCAGACCATGATGGTGCGCGTCCTGGATGGGTTCGTGGGCAAGTTTGCCGCGGCCTACCTGGATGACGTCATCATCTGGTCGCGGACGTGGGAGAACCATGCGCACCACCTCGCCATGGTCCTCGAACGGCTGGCCCGCCACGGCCTGACCTGCGCGCCCCGCAATTGCCATGTCGGCGCGGTGGAGCTTGCCTACCTGGGGCACCTGGTGAGCGCGGACGGGTGCCGGCCTCTGCCAGCCCAGCTCGATCTGATCGAGTCCAAGACTCCCCCACGTACCCGGAAGCAGCTGCAACAGCTGGTGGGGCTGCTCAATTGGCTCAGGAGCTTCATACCCGACTTTGCCATCGTCACCGCCCCCCTGACCGACCTTCTGTCACCCAAGTACCGGTTCCGGTGGACCCCGGAGGCCGACCACGCCCTGAACGCCGTCAAGCGTCTGTTCCGGGAATGTCACACCCTTGCTCGCCTACAACCCGCAGAGCACATCTACCTGCAGACCGACGCCAGCCAGGAAGGCATGGGCGCGGTCCTGTACCAGCTGGGTCCCGACGGGGAGCGGCGCGTCGTGGAATACGCCAGTTCCAAATTTGGGCCGGCGGCGTGCCGCTACCACGTAAACGAGCAGGAGTGTCTGGCGGTCGTGTGGGCCGTGGGACGCTACCGGCACCACCTCGAGGGTCGACCCTTCACATTGCGGACCGACAGCCAGTGCCTAAAGTGGCTGGATTCGGTGCAGGGGCGGAAGTCCAAGTTCACCCGGTGGGCTCTCACCTTACAAACCTTTGACTTCCATGTAGAACACGTGCCGGGTCGGGAGAATCAACTGGCAGACGAGTTGTCCCGCCATCCCGACCCGTGCACGGAGTTCGAGGACGAGGGGACGTGGGAGGAGTTGTTGCCGCCACCTGGAACTTCCCATGAACAGCCCGAGGGGGGGGAGACAGCCGCCCTGTACGCCACCCAACACCCCGCTACACCGGAATTCCCCCAGCCCGACAACCTGGCCCGCCTCGTCCAGGTCGTACGTCGCGCACAGCTGACGGACGCGACGGCGCTCGACGACGTGGCCGCGTGCGCGGCCGGGCACCGCTCCTTCCAGCGGTGTCTGGACGGCGAACTGCAGACACGCGCCCCCGGTGACATGGAGAGCTGGCGCACATACGTGCCCGCCGCCGCCCGTCCGGCGGTATTGCACTTCTACCACGATCACGATCTGGCGGGGCATCCCGGGGCGGAACAGACCCAGGAGGCGCTGCGACACACCTTCCACTGGCCCGGGGTAGCGCGAGACGTCCGGGAGTACGTCCGGGGCTGTCAGCCGTGCCAACAACGCAAGGCCCGGAGGGCCGACGGGGTAGAACAACAACAGCCCCGCAGGCCCCAGGCACCCTTCCACACGCTGGCGTTGGACGTCATGGGCCCGTACCCGAGGACACCCAGGGGGAAGCGCTTCCTGGTAGTAGTCACCGACCTATTCACGCGATGGGTGGAGGCGTTTCCGGCGTCGAACGTCCGGGCGCGGACGATCACCAACCTGTTGGAGGGGGAGGTCTACTCCCGGTACGGCTTCCCGAAGGTCCTCCTGACGGACAACGGCAGCCAATTCATGGGCAAGCAATGGCGGGCGGACTGTCGCCGTTGGGGCATCACCCACCATACTACCCCCACGTACCATCCTCGCGCCTACCCTACGGAGAGGAGAAATCAGGACATCAAGGCCCAGCTCCGGCTACGCCTGGGGGATGACCACACTAAGTGGGACGTGCACTTGCCTAAAATCTTGTATTGCCTGAGGCGGCGCATCAACGCCGTTACCGGCCACTCTCCCGCGGAGCTCGTACAGGGGCAAAACCTGGCACTCCCGGGAGAGTGCCGAGTAGCCAACACAGCCACCGAGGACTGGTGGGGAGAGGAGCTGCGGCCCCAGATCGAGGCCATGCGAGAGCAGGCGCGGGGGAGACAGGCCCAGTTCCTCGCCCGCATGACACCCGCCACCACGCACGACCCTGTCCCCCTCACACCCGGACAGTGGGTATACGTTTGCCAACACCACCTTTCGGCGGGGGCAAAGAACTGGCCCCGAAGTGGTCCACGCCGCGGCAGGTGCTGTGGAAGACGGGGCCGTCCACCTACGCCGTGCGTACCCCGAGCGGACGTCCGGCCAAGGTACATCGGGACGATTTAAGGCTGGTAACCACCCTCCCCGACACACCGACCGACGGGACGAGGGGGCGTCACACGGGGGGCCCCGATTCCACCCCACCCACGGACGTCAACATCCCGACGAGTCCAGTCGCCGTACCCACTGACGTCAACATCCCGACGAGTCCAGTCGCCGTACCCACTGACGTCAACATCCCGACGAGTCCAGTCGCCGTACCCACTGACGTCAACACCCCGACGAGTCCAGGCGCCGTACCCACTGACGTCAACCTCCCGACGTGTCCTGACTCCCGTAACCACCCCGCTACTGACCCCGCCGACATGGGCGAGACCGCACCCATCGTGAGTCACCCGGACGACGAGGCCTACGTACCGGAAGCGGACGAGCAGGATGAGCCGTGGTGGCCACTGGACCTAAACCTGAGCACGTCGACATTACGTGTAGTGATTGAGGAACCGGAGGCCGAGACAGGGGACCAGGAAGTAGTGGAGAGGAGGTATCCGCGCCGAAGGCGGCGTCTGGTGCAGCCCACGTGCTGTACAGGAGGACCGTCGGCAGGGGGAGAAAGAGGCGGGGCAGCTGGCCCGCAAGCTAGGGCAGACAGGGACACGAGGGACATAGGCGAACAGGCCGATACAGGGATGGCCCGGCCCCAGAGGGACCGACGGGCCCCTCCGCACATAGGTGACCACGTCACCGGCGACCAGGTCCCCAGGGGGGCAAATCGCAACCGGGAAGCCGGGGCCCCCACTCGCACCCACCGGCCCGAGACTGGGCCCCCAGACCCCCGTGGCCGCCTAGGCCGCACTCGCCAGGCCCCTACACACCTCCGGGACTACTTCCTGGGGACCATGTTAGCACTCACCGGGGGCACACAGCCAGGGACACCCAACCTCCACCAAGGGGGGCCCATATTCATCTGGAGGGACCACACCTTGCCCCAGTGCCATACTCATTGCCTAGCCAGACCCGTGTGCGAACCAGTGCAACGTCAGAGTGCTACGACCCACCGTGTGTAAGGTGTTGAGGCACATAGCGGCCTCGTCGAGGGGGGGGGGGGGCATTTGACGCCGCCGTCAGTGCTCCCTCTGAGAGCACAGGCCGTTATGTGTCCTCAACACCTGATAAGTGCCGCGCCCCGAACGCGCCCGCGCGCGCAACGTAGTGCAGTGCCCCGAACGGCGTGACGTCAGTCACGGCCTCCTACGTGTGCAAAGCGCCCGGCCGGGTGTGGCACTGCGCAAGGGTATTGTTTCTCATGCATTTTATAATATAAACAAAAACTAAGAAATCTAAACCATTCAATAATTAATGTTAATTAAATGATCATATGTTAAAAGGGTATAATTCACAAAACTGGCCGAAGTCACCTTCCCGCGCTCCGCAGTTTTCCCGCGGAATTTCCCCCCTCCCTGGCCCCGGCGGCCAGGGAGGTTAGTGAGTCGCCATCCAGCACTCGCCCGGGCCGGCAGCCCACGCACAGGGAGCCTTCAATTTTCGCACCAACACCATATAACTGCAATAGGTAATTATAGTCCAAACGTTTTATATCAGCTCCCCGGTCGGCCCAAATCGGCCGTTAGCAACCACGCGCGGTCTTTTAATAATATGTGTATCCCATCAGGGATTTTTATATTTTACATAAGCAATTAGGTGACCTGTTGTGGCACTTGCGCCTCACGCTTTAACGTCCCACCACGGGACATAGTTCTTTGCCCACGCAGGGCGGCACTGCGCCGAACGCGACCAGAACTTTCGGACGAGTATTCACCTGGGGCGTGCCACGGCCACGTGTGTGATATCGCTCCCGATTCCACCGTGTCCGTGCCCAGCTTAACGTGGCCCAGCCACCCCGCGGACTATCCGCGCATGCATATTCTCCTGTGCGGGACTAATCGCAGTAATTCAGTGTAACGTGTTTTAATAAGTAAATCATTCTCCTGTGCGGGACTAATCGCAGTAATTCAGTGTAACGTGTTTTAATAAGCAAATCATTCTCCTGTGCGGACTAACCACAGTAATCTAGTGTCATGTGTTTCCTTAATTAATTTGCGGGACCGATCGTCCACACACGTCACGCCACGTCCGTGTACTCTCGCAGAGACCCTAGCAGGTTCAGGTGCGCGGAGCTTAGGTCGACGGTGAAGCGGCCAGTCACGTGAACGTGTGACCTGTAGAGTGTGCTACGTAATAAATCACCAAAAGAACTCGTGTGTTTCATTAATAAGGCGTCCTGGGAGGCCATAACAGCCCGGGGAGTCCTTTGTCGCCGCATCCCTGCCTACCGCCACGAGGCCAGGAACCCCCCCTTGAGATTCAAAATTAACCTACCAGCTTAAATTTACGTAAATTCAGTTTAGGCAACGGGGACGGCGTCATATTAAACGAGATTTAAATATAGCTAACCTAAACTAACCAAACATACAAACGATTTAAAAAAATTTCAGAACCATACCAGAGACTCCATTTTGGACAAATCATGGTTTAAAATAACAAACAACGTTTAAATCTCTACCGGAATTGTGATTCCGCCAGCTCACGAGGTGGCGGAATAATTCCGGTAGTTTGTGACGTAATTCCGATACATAATTCCGCTAGCGAGTGTTCAAGAATAGGGTTTAGCAAATCTCTGGTGGAATCAAGTAATTCCGCTAGCGGAATTCTTCCAGCAGCGTCAAGAATAGGGCCCCTGATCTGAATTTTACGTGAATTAGAAATGTTTTGATTAATTTTGGTCTCAAGGGCGGGGTTCCTGGCCTCGTGGCTGCAGGCAGAGACGCGTCGACAAAGGACTCCCCGGGCTGTTATGGCCTCCCGGGACGCCTTATTAATAAAAACACACACATACTTTTAGCTGGTTTATTCCGTCGCACACTTTACACGTTACACGCTCACGTAACTGGCCGCTTCATCGTCGACCTAAGCTCCACGCACGCCACCCTCTATTGGCGGACTTGTTACGGCCACACGGTAACCCGGTGGCAAGTACGTTGATAGGGGTTGTTCCCGGCGAATTGCGAGTGGGATGCTCTGGCGAACGGTAAGTCTGTTCCTACCTACATGAAAGTCTGCGTAACGCAACGTGAAATGCGTGGGCGATTGGTCATACAAAATTACTTAATACAAAACACTACACTACAGTCACTGTGGTTAGTCCCGGGTTCGGACCAGGCCCGGATGTCCCACACAGGTGGTTATACAATGGCGGCTACTCCGCGTGGTGGCTGGGGCCACGTTACGCTGGGTACGGGTGCGGTGGAATCCGGCAGGATATCGCACTCGCGACCGTGGCACGTCCCAGTTAATGACTCGTCTTAACACTTAGGTTCGCGTTTGGCGCAGTGCCGCCCCGCGTGGGCGAAGAACTATTTCCCGAGATGGGATTTCACTAGCGTGAGGCGCAGGTGCCACGAGGGTTCACCTAATTGATTACGTATCACACGAAAAGCCCGGTATCGGGCTACACATTATATTAAAGGACCGTGCGAAATCTCGAACGGCCGATTCGGGCCGACCGGGGAGCTGAATTAAACGGTTTGACTATATTTATCTATTGTAGTGACTGGTGAAGTTGGCGCGAAAGTTGAGAGCTCCCCGTGCGTGGGCTGCCGGCCCTGGCGAGTGCTGGATGGCGACTGACTAACCTCCCTGGCCGCCGGGGCCAGGGAGGGGGAAAATTCCGCGGGAAACTGCGGAGCGCGGGAAGATGATTTCGGCCAGTTTTGTGAATGATCCCAGTTTACAAAATGATTATTAAATTAACATTAATTATTAGTTATTTTACAAGTATTAGTTTTTGTTTATCTTATCAAATGCATGAACAAATTATTTAGTTGCGCGGTGCCACACCCGGCCGGGCGCTTTGCACACGTAGGGGGCCGTGACTGACGTCACGCCGTTCGGGGCACTGCACTATGTTGCACGCACGGGCGCGTTCGAGGCCCGGCACTGATCAGGTGTTGAGGACACATAACGGCCTGTGCTCTCAGAGGGAGCACTGACGGCGGCGTCAGTAGTTACGACCCTCCGAACCTTCGTCGTTGTTACGAGTCCATTACGTAAAGAACCGCGCACGTGTCACGCGCCTCTGTGAGGCAACTTTCAATCGGGAACTTTTTTACGTGGGAGGATTTCTAGTTTGTGTCGAGACGAGTTGTTTGCACGAGACGGCCTTCGGGAGTCCGGGTCTTCGTGGGAAGGGCGCTCGCTCCGCGACGGATCCGCCAGGCCGCGGCAGGCTCTCAGAATTACAATAAAAGGGGCTCGTGGAACTGTTAACATTGAGTGGTCCTTAAAAACTGCCTATCATTCTTCCTCCTCACCTCACTCTCCCTCTAGGTCCCATATTCCCCGGTCTCGGCCACGTTGGCCTGGACCCACACCTCTCCGACAGGAGCAGTACGGGCACAACAGGAATTTCAAGTAAATGGGGAAATAGGGACCCGAAGCCGAGGGACGTCATTGTCCTTGATATACTACTATTCTACACCTAATCTGGTTGAGTAAAACAAAGTCAGCTCTACATCCTTTGAGTAGTACAAACTGCCAAATGTTAGTCTATGACAATACTGTGTCTAGTACTTAATATACTCTATGGTATCTGGTATTAGTAAACATGGCTACGTCTGAGAGTGACGATTTTGAAAGTGCAGACGAAGATGTTGAAGATTCAAAAACACTGTCAGTTGATAGACCCACTCAAGGAACTTCTGCAATCGGAAGAAGCGATGCGAGCAGTAGTAGCTGCAGTTCAACTCTTACCTCAAGTGGCTGTGATGTAGCACCGACAACAGATGCTGAAGTTGATAGGTTAGGAACAACAAAAAATGCAGCTGTTGAGGAGAGTGATGTATTGACGGCAGGTGTTGGAGGGTTGGAAGTAGCAGATGACCGTGATCGTCAGCCGATTGATACTCAAGAAAAAAGGGACGTCAAGTCAAGGCAAACGAAGACCAAGCAGTCCAAGTCTACTGGAGTTAAGAAACTCGGTACAAAGATTGTTCCAGCTAGCGACCGATCCGGAACTGTGACTGCTCCACCGCGAGGTGACGCAGCGGAATGTAATGTTGAAAAGCTAGCAGCCACAGATTATAGTAACAAGAGAGGCACACCACCCAGTCATGACGGTTGTGCAGCCAGTGAAACACATGGTCCACAACACGGTGGGGGCAGCCCCGCTAATATTTCTGCAGCCGAAAACATAAGTGAGGTTTTGGAAAAGACCGAAGATACTTCATCCGAAAATGAAAAGGTATTGAGGCCCATTTAAAGGGCATGTTAGCAGCACCCTGGTGGGCTTTGATGGTAATTGTTCCATATCACATATCCAAGTTTATCCTTTGATCCTGATGGCATGATCCTGAATGATTGATCCTGTGGTACATTATGTTTGTTGTTTTAATTTAGTATGTGAAAGATCCTGGATATTCATTATTACATCAAAATTTTTGTTGAAACAAGGATGTACTAAATTAAAACAGCAATAGTGTACCACAGAATCAATTTAATCAGGTTAATGCCATTGGGATCAAGGGATAGGCTTGGATATGCAATACGTAACTTTTACCCCTTTGATTTGTCCTTCTTAATCCTCCCTCTGAGCTGTCCCACATCCGTTGCTAACACACACTCTTCATTCTTCACCTAATTTTTCTTTTCCACTCACCAGCTGTTAACTGTCAGCAATTTTTATTTTCCTAACATTTTATCCTTCTCACATTTTGAACTTTCCTGGAATTACCTTTTCAACTCTCCTATGTGGTGTCTCCCTGC
The DNA here is from genome assembly GCF_032445375.1 of Bacillus rossius redtenbacheri. Classification (NCBI taxonomy): domain Eukaryota; kingdom Metazoa; phylum Arthropoda; class Insecta; order Phasmatodea; family Bacillidae; genus Bacillus; species Bacillus rossius. The sequence continues at coordinate 32,725,101 of NC_086338.1, read as the reverse complement.
TTCACATACTGTCACATGCCTCTGTCTCCCCCCCCCCCCCCCCCAACCCAGTCTTCACCACTTCTCTATGCACACTTAGCTGCTTTTTCTTGCATCTTCTCAAGTTTTCCCCCTTGGACACCTGGGTGTATGGATTCTGCTTTGCAGCAGCCTATTGCAACTTGGGTGGGTGTATGTTCATTACCAGTGTGATGTACACCTTTTCCTTCGGTGTCTTCCTTCACTTTAGTCTAGACCCTTACCAGCATTCTGACATCATACCTATCCAGCACAACTTTCTCCACTTCTCCCTCTCACTGTAATTGTCAGTGTATTTTAAATTTTAAAAATTCTTGGAATACACTTATAGTTTAAAAAACTTAAAAAAAAAACAACCTGCTTTTATCATTGAATGAACTAAAAATTAATAAAATAATCGAAAATTAAGTTTTTTTGTCCAACAGCCAAATAATGCACCACAACTCTGTATAACTAAAAGTGTGGGATGCTGTCTTCTTTCATTTTCGTAATGACTAAATCATGCAATTTTTTAAATGACTTTATCGTAAAAAAAATTTCCTATTGACTATATATCCTATGGCAGCAAAAAAAATGCTTTGTGCATGTTGAGTACAGTTGGTGAATTTTGGGCCACGTAATTAGATTTTATGTATGCAAAACCTTTTTAATTAATTTTTTTTTATATTTTGTATCTCACCTTATTAAGTAAAGTGTTTAGTGATCAAATTAAGAGCTTATGTGTTAGAAATGAACTAACCAAAAAAAAAATTATTATTTTGCATCAACTATTTACAATTGTCATTTTCGTGAGGGATTTTGTGATATAACAAATAGTTGTTAGACCTCTTGATTGTGGTAAAGGCGATGAAGTAGAGGGGTCCGTAAAATCGCCTTAATTTTTGATTGCGCAAGAGGGTACGAACTCTGAGATGTGAGTGGTGTGGTTCCAGGGGTGGGGCGGCTGGGGAGGGTGGGGGGTGTCGTCGCTGCTGTCCTCGGCGACGGAGGGCGTGGCCAGCCTCACCTCGCAGGTGTCCCAGGGCCTGAGCACGGTGCTGGAGGCTGGGATCGGGGCGCCCGACCCGGAGGAGCTGGCGCGGCTGCACCGCGAGGAGTCCCGGGCCGCCGGGCAGCACGAGCAGGAGGAGCAACACCGTGAGTGCTCTGACGTACTTCTTGAAAGTTAGTGCTCTGACGTACTTCTTGAAAGTTAGTGCTCTGACGTACTTCTTGAAAGTTAGTGCTCTGACATACTTCTTGAAAGTTAGGGAACTGGAAAGTGGTCAATGAGTCGGGGGAAAGTCATGGAAATTCCTTAGTGAAAGGAAGATTGAGGGGGGAAATGTCATCAACCAGACTTTGAACACATTTTTTTTTTCCAACTGATGTTTTAGTGTGTGGTCATAAATACTGTAAAATGGCGTAAGCAAAGTTCTGTTTGAACTAGTACGTATATGGGGATTGCCTTTTGTAATTTTGGTCATAGAAAACTCAGCGAAATTTTTCTACAGATTTGTGGGCACACACTGTGGTGGTTACCACTCCGAAATTCAAAAAAAGTCTGTATTCAGTCAATGATGGAACCCAGATGGGCGTGGTGACCAAGGCTTTCCTTCGTTGCATACAAATATACACATTTTTTATATGCCTATGTCACACCTGTGACATGTAATAAAATAAATAAAAATATATTAGGTAAAAACATAGATTTTTAATATTTTCCTTGCTATACAGTACCTAACATATATAGAGCTATAGCTATAGTGTTAGATATATATAGGAGAGATATATAGAAGAAGATGTAGATTTATATAAATATAGAGAGAGGTGTGTTTATATATATGTATTAAACACACACAGAGATAGATAGAGGGATAGAGAATTAGAGATAGAGATGCTATGTATATGTGTTCCGAATTCAAACAAATAACAACAAAAAAATGATTGAGGAATTGCAACACTTGCCGGGCATCAGCTAGTACATAATAGAGTAAAAATGTTGTAGATACAACTTTGTAATGTAATGAATTTTTTTCTAAATGTATCTGAAACTTTGTATTTTGTAAAGTAAAATTTGGAATGAGAATTTCGGATAGACGTTTTCCTATTGTACTTCATCAAGTGCATCATCTGATAGTATTTATTTTTTATTGCTAAGGAGTCTTAATTGAAAGACGTATCTTGGCTTCAACTGTATCTGTGAACAATTTTTTAAATCATTTAATACAATTTTTTTTTGCTCTTTTCAGTATACCTCATAATTTTATTTAATGTCTTGTTATTAATAAAAAAATACTACAGAACTAGTATTTGTTTATAGTGACTGAATGCTACAAACAGTTTTAGCTGTCAGGCTATACGCTTATTTAGATACTTAAGGTAGATTCCATGCCCTCGTTGCCATTGTCTAATGAGCTATCTTTTCTTTCGAGGTTGAGCCGTGTCAATGTGGTAGATTTCACCAGCGTTTTCACCCTGCGTTACAGCAGTTCTTTTCTCAACCCTGATGATGCTGCTGAAATGCACAGCGAAACATCGGTGAAATCGACCACTTGCACATGGTTCAACCTTGAAAGCCAATATAGATCATGTTTTAAGTACACAGCAGCTCTGAATATTTAGAAATCATTATTACACCAGTCACACAAAAACTTTAGGTTTCTGTTGTGTATTTTGTAATAGGTACTTCCTTTTTTATTTTCTCGTTATTCTGTCCAACTAGCGAAAAGTCGGGGAATTCACTCAAAATCCTGGAAAAGTCGTGGATATTCCCAGTGAAAGTAATTTGAGGGGAAATTGCCATGATCCAGTCTGCCATCACTCAGAATGTGAAAGTGTTTTTTATGTGTAACGTCTTAGCTCTTGTTGGGAAGAAGTAATTTTGTGAATGTAACTGAAAAGTGTTGCCACGATGCTGCCATCTATGGAGGCTGGTGCGAACCAAAGTTCACAAAGCCAAAAGGAAACTTTATAGGATTAACTATTTAATGTATTTTAACAAGATGGACAGTATTACGGTAAAATTCCTTTTGAAAATCAAGTTCCAAAGCTGGGGTTCAGTATTTTTTCAAGTCTTTTTAGCTTTAATTGGAGCCATTTCATTATATAGTTTAAAGACTCGGGCTGCAAATAGAAGGATTTGACAGTAGACGTAGCAGCTCTGGCAGAAAATTCTAGCTGCGGGTGCAGAAACTACGTGCGATTCGCATCCAGAAATTAAGTTGAAAAACACAAATTGCATATATTTATCATGCTGAGCATTAATTTAATAGTGTGTACATTACATTGTGTGTGTCTGAGTTTCGTATTAAGTGTGTTTTGCAACATGAGAACACATGAATTTGCTCGTTACTGAGGTCAGATGTTACACATCTCTGGCAAGAGCTGAAAGGCTCACTTACATTGTGTTTTATTTCTTCATGTGGTGTTTGAGTAAACAGTCATACACACTATAAAGTGGCATATGAAACATTCTGTGTGAACCAGGCCAGCTGTGGGGATGGTGGAGGCTGGATTATCTTTTTTTCTTTTGGAAAATTGGAAAAAAGTTTGTTTATTTTTAATAATTAGTCATGGAATTTGGTAATCACGGTAATGGAAAGTCAGGGAAATTTCATTACAGATATGTATGGTCATATCCTGTACTCTTTGTCCCGAATAGCCTATTTTACAAGAAAGATTTTCTCATACAAAACCAATTCAGATTCAATTGCCAGCAGAATAATAAACAGATTTTTGGCAAGTAATAAACGTGGAAGACGTTGCTGTGATACTGTGGGTTTTCTTGGAGTATTCCCTTTTCCCCTGGCACCCATTCATTCCATCGATGCTCCACTCCACTCCCTTCTCTCTTGTCCCTAACGACCGAAGTATATGATGTGTTAATTACTATAGCGCGTTTCATCCTTAGATTGCAGTGTGTAGTTTAATGGGCATTCACTCTCACTTTCCAATGCACAATATCTGCTATTAGCGCTCTTTTTGTTTCAGTGTGCTCTGTTGCCAGATATATCCAAAAAATTAAAAAATGTTTTAAACACAACTGTATAAAATAATTTTAAAAAAATTTTAAATCTACTTAAAAAAAAATTATTTTGAAGGAAAAATTGTGATGAGAATTTTGGGTATTCATTTTGTGGTGTAATTCATCAAGAGCATTATCTCAGAACATTCAATTTTTTACTTCAAAGGAAGTGTGACGAAAAGACACCTTCGTGGTTTGAACTATCATTTGACAGTAGGACGTAATCAGTGAAATGCCTTGCCGTTGATAATGACCGACTGCTACAAAAAATTTCCTTTGTGACATAATAATTAGTGTTTAGAATTCATTTTTTTTTTTTCAGAATGTAAACAACTTCAAAATACATATTAAATGGTGTTGGAGAAACCAACAAATCGCACCCTGAGTACGAGACTATCGTAACTCAAAAATCAGTCCAGTACTATCACAACTCATTTGGCATAGTCTTGCACATATTCTTATATAATGTTTTCCAGAGTGCAACACTACATTATTTGCCATAAGTCCCGTAAAAGTAAATATAATATCGCGATAGTCTTGCAGTGCCTAGATAATGATATTTTCTCTGCTTATGGTAAAAACATCTCACAAACTCAATTTTTTGAGTTACGGTAGTCTTGTACTCAGGGTGCGAAATGTAAGTAGGTATTAGCAATGCGGTAACGTTGCCAGCAGCAGCCGCAGAGACGCGGTCGCAGGAGGCCGGCTCGGGCGTGTTCGGGCTGGGGCAGCTCATGTCCGGAGTGTCGTCCATCACGAGGCTGGTGGAGAGCACCGGCGCCCGGGTAATCTCCGGGGGGCTGGACACCCTGGAGACCATCGGCAAGAAGACCATGGAGGTGCTGCAGGAGGGCGACCCGGGCCTCAAGAGGAAGAGGGCGCTGTTCGGCGACCACACCGTCCTGTCTCAGGTCAGTCCCCGGGCGACACACCAACTGGAGCGCGACATCCTCGTCTGTGAGATCCGAGCCACAACCATAGCATCACCTGGCGGAGTAATAAAAATAAAGGTGTAATGCAAATCTCTACTGAGCGTCTAATGCCTAAAAAATTACGAAAAATTATTCTGAAAAACACAATTTAGTCATTTCCACTCTATTAAAAATACATTATAAAAATGTTATACTCCACGAGCATATTCTTGAATTATTTTCGTAAACGGATCCCGCTCGAATATCTTGAGCAGTTTTTAAAAAAAGCGTGGTTTTATCTGAAGCTCTGCGCGTCGTGTGTGTGCCCAGGTAGGCGGGGACCATGGAACCCAGCTACGATGGGTCGGCACATTTTGTAGTTCGGCACCAAAAAAGGTGCTCCTCGTCGGAATTTTTCGTGATGATTCTGGCTGTTGTCCTTACGCGCGAGTCGCATTACTGCGCTGCCAATATTTTTAGTTCAATCTGAAGTTTATCTTAGGTTTTCAGTTTAGTGTTTCTTGATTTCTAGCGGATTACATTTCACATTTTCCCATTTGGTGTACCTGCTAAAACTCTATACGGTATATCAAAATTCGATAACCCAGCATGGCCATGCTCCCGAACATAACGGATTAGGCCTGTTCTACAGTGACACGGAAATGGAGCCAAATCTCCCGGAACAGCAAACGGAGATGGACCTCTACAGATGAGCTCGGCAATGCTGAGCTCCTCTGTTTGCATCGCTCCGTGCGACCAATAGAATCAGAGTATTTGGCTGTGGTGGCAGCCATGTTTTTTGATGTTCTAAATATGTTAAAAATGGTTTCAAGTACATGAATATCTAGTGTTCTGTTATTACTTTGTAAATTTTTTATTTTATTTATGAAAATTCTGCCCGTGCTACGTTCTCGAAACATACAGTAAGTCCTCTATTTACGTCGTACCGATTTACGTCGTTTCGGATTAACGTCGCTAATGTTTGAGTACTCATGTTTCAATTTAAGTTGTCGCCGATTCACAATAACGTCGTTTACAATGACCGTAAATCTTTATTTTAACCAAAAAACCGTATATAATTCGTTTATAATTCTTTGTTTCCTTCGGTAGTTAATTTATGCTATGTAGCGTAAGCTACACGTTCACCGCCTTATCTTATCATACATCATGAGAGACGCTTCCTGCTCTCCGCTGCTCTCCGCGCTGTGATGCAATACTATCTCGCACGTAGAAGTGTTATCTACTTCCCGCAACGACACAGCATTTTCTCCTACCCCTTTTCGTTCAACTCCTTGGCACTTCAGTAGAGGTGTAAAAGTAACTAAAAAAAGTGTACCCGTATGTATTCGTTACTATAACAATTAGTACTCGTTACTTTCGTATCGTTACTCGTTACTTCTGATACCGCATAACATGCTATGTTATGTAACAGCAACGAATCGAGTCGTATTTTGTACGCGTACAGTATGACGTCGCGTAAATAATAATAAATCGAATATAAACAATTAAAAGTATTTGATAATTAACAGCTTTTGTTAACCAAGAAACAATAAAATCTCATTAGAGCAGCTTTATTATAATATCTCTTTTTAGATAAGAACAAAAAACGTGAAAATACGCGATAATAAAAAACAAAAACATACATATTTATAATTTGTAAAAAATACTTTCTTACCTTGTTTCTGTTCCAATCTCAAACTTTGTCTACACACACAATACCTTTAATAAACAGTAAAAAACTTGGACGACGAATTTCCAAATTATACTTTTCTTAATAAACAAACATCGTTCTTTGTAACGAATAAGCGCGCGCATGCGTAAAACTTACGAAAAATGCGAGTAACGAAATGCATTCGTGTGTAACGTTTCGTTACTCGTTACTAGATGCCGCACCCGTTACTCAGTAACGAATACTTACGGTTTGCTACAGCTCTACACTTCAGTCGCTATGATATCATTGAGTTGGCCGGAGTTTTAAACGTGCCGTTGTTAACTTTATCGTGATTAAATGCGTTTTTAGTAGGACTACAGTATCAGCTCACTGCAATTTATGATTTTTTCTTCATAAGATGTCTTCCAAACGACTATATATCTGTTTTTATATTTCAATCAATAAAGGTAATAAAGCAGCTGGTTAAATAACCATTCTATAAAGCTGAGAAGTACTAGTTGGACTTGTTTCTCACGCTGTCGGTTGTAATTTGCTGATAAAATTGGCCGTTGTCACGTCTGTATGCCAGCGCTTCCGGCCGACCTTGGGCCGTGGTCGGCCGGTGGCATGAAACATGGCTTATTTTGCGTCGTTTCTATTTACGTCGCGGTTTTCAGGAACGTAACCCCGACGTAAACCGATGACTTACTTTCGTTTTACTAAAATTAATTTTTTGTAAACTCGAAATACAATATCTTTGGTTGCTATTTGTTAAGTTTCTGTGCACTGTGGAAGCAGCAGACGCAATAGTGAAAGGTTCCAGGAGATCCAGCTCTGTTTACTGGATCTATCACCATTTACGAGCCATTGTAGAGCGGGCCTTAAGGACATTTAAAAGTTTGTGAAATTGATTATCCGTATTTGTAATTTGATTTAATTTTTTATTAAAAATGCTGATAAATTTTATGATAGTACTTGCATTTTGTTGCTTTATGGTGCAAGAACTAACATTTGAATTTTAAATGTTGTATTGACGTTCTTTTCGGTGTTATTTCGGTTTTATTGCAATTTACTGTATAATATTGTCCGTAGCAATAAGCTGCGTGTCAGTTGTTTTGCTTGAATCGGGTGAAAAAATAAATTGCGAAATTAAATTGACTATGTACAGTAAAAGGTTTTCAATATGTATGGAACGGTCATGACCTGCTGGATAAGAGATTTTGCTGGATTATTGAACATCATCATAGTTTTAACGAGAACACCGAAAATGAAATTTAACCGGATGTTAAACAGGAAACACTGCTGTACTAAAATGGAAACCGACAGTGTTATTGATAATCTCGTAACGAATGGGAAACCCAGCAGTGCACTACTGCAACACTCTGGCCAATCTCAAGGTGAGTGGCTGGTTCAGTGCCAGGTGGCAGAATGTCGCATCAGAAACCTTTCAGTGTAGTGTGACGGGAGCACCTTCACGAACCACGAGCACATCATTGGGGGAGTGTCACGAACTGTGCAGGTGCTGAGAGAAGCCAAGCAGAGGGCCGAGGCGGAGGACTCCCAGCGGGACGAGCGGCAGCAGGCCAGGAAGGCCCACTTCGAAACGCTGTTCGACGACTACCAAGGTGTGTAGTGTGTGGTGCAGAGAGTGTGAAACTCAACGCCCCATTGACATGAGAATAGGGCCTTAATGGAACGAATGGGCAGGGGGAAAATCTACCGGCTCACTGCAACATCTGCCATGTTCCTTGGTTGCATAACGTTTGGAATTGTCCGTGCTGGGGCTCAAACCCTGATTGCCTTGGTGGGAGCCAAAGACCTGTCCACACAAACACTTGTCCCCCAAGTTCTTGATTAAGCAGTTGTCTGTAGTGAGTTTAGCTTCAACATGACTCACCATTTCTAGTGATCTCTATGTTGATGAGACATTAGCCTCAATTAATTAATTAATTCAACTTTTTCAGGTTGGTTCTCATTAGAATATATGAGTGTACAATCTATAATTCATCACTCGTACACTGTACGGGTAGCAACTTTCGTAAATCATAACTACTGTTGCAGGATGGGAATATAGGTCCAGTTATATGTTGTAGAGTTTATTTATTATCTACTATGTACATTTTTTCCCATATTACAACCCTGTAAATTACTTCTACAAATTTATCACACGTTCATAAGACCACTATTTACTCTCTCCATTGGAGCTCGTCTCTTCAGTGGCTACACACTGCTTCACACTACTCACTTGTCTGCCACGTCATGATACCGTCCCTGATGCTCTGATATTCACACATGAAGCCCGTCCCTTGCCACCCGCTATCGGCTATCGCTCATTAAGGAGTCACTCACGGTCTTCACTTCACTGCAGATTGCTCAGAGGAATTTTTTGGTATAGCCCAGTCACTCTTTCTCATCAGTGTCGCCAACAGCCTCTCTCTCCCCGCAGGTCAGCATCATGTTATATACCTGCCGGCGTTACCCACGGAAAGGTATCGTAGTCCTCCAAAGTGTAGTGTCATCAAGGTCCTTTCCACTTAACATTCGAACCTGCAAGAACAGTGGCGTCATAGTCACACCACTTCACGCGACTCTGCTCTCCAGGCGAGACATAGAGGCACCTGGACTCCTCGGGACAGGAAGAGGCCTACCATTGAGGGGTCCATTTCCCCAGAGATAAGCACAGCCCGTGTGCCGCTCCAGCCATCTCTGGCCGCCTGGTAACAATACTTTCCTCACACTGCATACTGTTGTGACTATTCATCCGCATTTGGGTCTCACATTTTATGCCAGTTTTGAATTTGTGCGAGTGTTTTACTTATAATTAACACACTAATAAGCTGAGATGGAGTACACAAATACTCACCTTATATTTGCACAATCCTACCAAAAACAAATACTATGTGGTTCAATCCATATTCGAGGGAGGAACGTTACCATGTAAATGTTAAGTTTTTATGCCAAAAAGTGTAAACATGTGACCCATACACAAAGGCAGTCCCTCAGCGTGTAAATATACCAATCCCTCACTTAGCACATCTTCAGATTGCTGGAATTCATTTAGCATGATGTTAATTTTACTGCCCCAGTCCATTCTTATTTATTTTATACTTTATAAATATTATCCAAAACTATTGCTTAAAGTAAATTTTTACATAACCAACCATTACTGCAAGGGATGGAAAAAATGAGGGTTAAAAAAAAATCATAGTTCCTTTAGTAGTCACACTATTAAATCCATTATTGTTTAATGTAAAAATCAAAATATTATCTTAAACATTAAGCAAAAAAATTTTTTTGTGAGATGAACTATTACCATAAAAACAGCTGTTAAAAAAAGTCAATCTTATTTACTTCTTACACTATCAAATTCGAAGTAATTTTTTTAAACCTTCTGAAATTGGTCAAAAGCGAATTTTTCTGTAGCCACATATTAGTGCAAGGGATGGAAAATAGTTTAAAAAAAATGTTGTAACTACCTTAGTGAGCATAGCATGAAATTCTTTCTTAACTATTGAATTCTGGGTGAATTGAGTTAAAAAAAAAAAAACATTCGAAAGATTTTCATTGCATGAAATACGGGAAGATATGGCATCAATAATTTTGGATTATTGGGGAACATAGAGGATGTTACGAGCATTAAGTTCTTAACATGTTCCAGAAATTTGTAAAATATTTTCCAGAACGCATCCAGAAGAAATAGGTACTTCGGAATCTACCCACGCCTGTAGGCTGTGCCGAAAGGAATAATTTGTGTATTTACCTATTCTTGTAGTTTTGCTTTGATGTACGGCCAGCAATGGCGAGTATCCATAATAAATGTTTCAGATGTGATGGTGTGTTGATTCCGGTGCAGGCATGGGCGTCGCAACCGGGGGGGTGGGGGGGGGGGGGTGACACACGTCTCTCCCCCCCCCCCCCCCCAATAATAAAAGTTTTCAATTTCATCCCCTCCAATAATATATTTAGCTTCGTAGTTATATTAAAAAAAATTATTTCTGTGATACAACCCGTATGGTGCATTTAGTCCAATCGTGGTAATGTGAGCACTGTGTTTTTACAAATTTGTGCTCTGAAAATAGATTTTTTTTATTAAAAAATAAGTTATATATTGCAACCAACTATAATTACGTAGAATATTTAGGAAAGAAAAATGCCTGAAAACCACCTTTTTTGCACCTTCAAACCGCAAATTCTCCCGGGGGAGGATCCCCGGACCTCCCCCCCCCCCACCCCGCTGCTCAGTTTCCTCCAGGGGGATGTATATTCCTCAACAACTAAATCAATTGCAGTCCCCCCCCAAAAATAAATGTATCCTTGCGACGCCCGTGGGCGCAGGGCTGGTGCACCTGGAGGCCCTGGAGATGCTGTCGAGGCAGTGCGAGCTGCGGCGGCAGGCGGCGCTGCTGGGGGCGACGGGGCCCCGCCTGGCTGCTCTGCAGGCCGCCGGCCAGCGAGTCCAGGGGCTGTGCCTCCTGCCCGACTGCGACGAGCAGCCCGAGGAGCCCGACGAGGACTGGCAGGCCCGCCTGGCCGCCGCCGCCGCCGCCCTGCCGGTGCCCTTCCTCGCCGACAGGATCCTCAAGGTAGTCCCCACACGCACAGGCCGTCAGATAGGCTGAAGGAAAAAAAATTGGTTGTCTGTAAAGTTGGTTCACGGACGATAACGTGACGTCATAACAAAACATTGATGAAATTAGAGCTGGGCCGATCACCTATTTTGCCGATCATGCCGATGCCGATCATCTGCTGCCGATCTTGCCGATCTTCTGAGCCGATTAGAGCCTTTCAAGTACCTCTGATTACACGTTGCTTTTGACGGATCACTATAAACGGTGAAGTATTCCCAGACAAAACTACTTTTCATTGACATGATTACTTAAAAATCACGACATAAATTTCACGGACTAGCGATTATACAGGTAAGCCCGGAAGGTCTTGTCAAGCTTCTCAGACACCAGCGTGCAGCTGGGTTAAGGCCAAGGTCATGTGACGTAACATCTCCCGAGGCTTACTGCGCCTTGGCAGCAGATGGATAAAAATAGTAAACTCCCCATTATTCGTGTTCATTGGGACCCGCCGATGCCGGGATAATTGAAATTCTGTAAAAAAAAAAAATAATAATAAGCCCGGATAATCGGTTAACGGTAAGGGCCGCCTTCGAATTGTTGTCTCGGCTTAAAAAAATACGGCACTGCCTAGCCATTAGTTCACTGTCATTTACAGCAGCCGAAGAGAGAAAGATAAGATCGTGCTGACCTTGTACACATAAATTTTGGGTAGCTCCCCAACCCCCTCCGCCACTTCGAACAGCCGAATGCCAGACAGACACGTCACTCGCCAGGCGCCTGCCGTGCGTTGGCGGGCGGAAAGTAACTCAGCAGCACGTGAAACAACATTCGAACAAACGGGAGACCGGAAGCAGAAGTCAGGACATCTCCCTCAAGTTTAAAGAGTGACAAATGTGACAGTTGAAAGGGGGGGGGGGGGGGGGGGGCGACACAAAGGGTCGGTACAAACAGCGTTGCAGATTTTGGCGGCCCACGCGATGGCTTGCATTGTTTGCCGGCCGCCGGCCCGCGTGACGTTAATTTTAAGCGCTGACAATTTTAGCTTCTCTTTTTTTTCTGCACTTTTAAATCGTCCCGGATTATCCGATTCCCGTATTAGCGCGTCACGGAGTAACGAGGTTCTACTGTGGGAAACAAAACTCTTCATCAACCAGGTTTTTATACAAAAGAAAGTTAAGCTCTATTTCCCGCTAAACAGGATAAGAATATTAATTTCGCTAAACAAAACTTTCAATAGGCCATATTTAGCGAGAAAAAACTAAATAGATGAATTCCCGAAGAGAAGTTGTTTACTAACCACAAAACTACTAGCGCCATTAATCCGTACGAATTCCGTCGCGCGACGCGCGTCACTCGTAATCTCTGGCGTCACATAACCAACCTAAACAACAGTCGCCATTCGCCATTCCGGTAATATTAACCATGGATGGTAAACAAATACATAGTTTTCGGTTCGTAAATGATAAATGACTTTGCGAATAGTATAATGGAAAATTATTTTACCGAAAGTACCGTAAATATACGTGGAAATTGATACTTAGGTATGTAACTGTTCAATGTTTATAAAACTTACGGTATTTGTTTACTTTATTGGTATATTTTTTTCGTGTGTGGTTAGTTTTAAATTATTAAATCCTATTATTTTTCGATGAATAATCAAATTTTCTTCCCGAAAAGTACCGTAAACAATCATGGAAAGTTGTTAGGTATAGGTAATTATTCAATGTTATAAGTTTGCAGTAGGAGACCAATGATCGGCTCAAATAATCGGCTACGTTTTGCCGATCATTATGATCGGCAAAATTAACAAAATCGGCCGATTATTACGATCGGGGATCGGCATCGGCCCAGCTCTAGATGAAATGATTGCATACTTTTATGAATAAAATTGAATCATTTTTATTGAATTATCTCTATTTTGTATGGATACAAAGAAGGAGTGAAATGAAATCTACAATTTAATTGATAAAGTTACTTTTATTTGCACTCATTATTTCAAATAAGTTTATTACTTTAACGAAGAGATTATTTCAACTATAACTTTTATACATGTTTGCTATTTAACTTCTTCCAATCTGTGTTGTTCTGTTAAGGATAGGACGATGATAGGAAAAGTAGGAAACGAATGTGAGTGTTTCAAGTTTAATGTGCCTCGAAAAAGTCAAATCGATGGTTGTTCCAATCTAGTGGAAGAGAGATAGATGCGGCGCAAGCGTACAATGATCATAACGGGACACTTTCTCGTGCCTGCAGTCGGCGTTCATCGATTTATTAGACGTCACATCAAAAACATAAGGGTTATGAAGAAATAATAAATAATCCATGTGTGATATCTAGGGACAAGATCACATGGTGAATGGCGATAACACCGAAAAGTGTGTCAATACACCATATAACACTGAAATATAAGTTGAAACACCATAAAGCACTGAAATGCAAATACTGTCATGAAATGAATCAGCATTTTTAATCAAAATTTTACCCAAATCACAAAATTTTAACATTTAATAAATTATTTAATGAAAGTATTATATTCAGCATGAAGTTTTTTTCAAAAATGTATGTACTAAGTAGACTGGGAAAATATATATACATTTTTTTTTGTCAATTTATTTTTTCTCTTAACTGTTATTAATAACTCATTTTTGCATCAAGACTTTGGTACATTTTTTCAAAAAAAAAGTACTTGCAGATTAATTTTTATCGTTCCGAATCTATCATCTGTCAGTCAAAATGACACAGTTTTGGTGGAAATAAGTATCATAAAATAATTTTTGTGTCATGTTTTCAGTGATACGCTATCTTTGTATGATTAAACAGGATTCATAAAAAAATAATAACAAATTCACCGAAATCTCCTGTTGGTGATAACCAATTACATTTCTTATTGATTTTTGTACGCTAGTGATTTAAAAAAGCCAAAGATTATTCTTATTGATTCTGTAGCTTAAGTTCTTGAAAATGAACAACTTGTACGAAATATACATGTGGTAGTGCCTCTGGAACTGAAACGCGACCCTGACTGGTGCTGGCATGTGCAGACGTGGGGCGAGACGGCGGCGTGGCTGGACGGGGCCGGCCGCGGGGCGGGTGCCCGGGAGGTGCACCGGCGGGCCATCGAGGGCCTGGCGCGGCTCACGGCGGAGTCTGTGGAGCAGTTCCACAAGGCGGCGGAGCTGCTCTTGGTGCAGCAGGGCCGCGACCCCGCCGGGGAGGCCCGGCTCTTCGTGCAGTGAGTGTCTCCGACGTAGCATCGGCACCCTGTTATTTCCTCATCGTGTTGTTGAAGCCGTGGGCTGTTACAATAGTATTATAAATTTGGTCATTTCCAATAATAGAACCTGGTCTCCCATAATTCTATACGGATTGATATACTTATTGATAGGCCAATTATACCTACTTTCATTATTTGATATATTTACCAGTATGGGAGAATTTTTTTTGCATTTGTTGGAATTTTCTAATTGTTTGCTTCTTTCCAACTTATCTAAAAAAATAAAAATTATTTTTAATAAATTGGTCTAAAACAGATACATTCAGTATAATTAAAATAAATTAGCAAGCTTCTATGGTTTAAAATTGAACTAAATATAAATGCACAACATAACAAATTAAATTAATTTTTTCTGATACATGCATTTTGGTACAATTTTTGTCTGGAAATGACATTCCCTTGAATTTCAAACATTGAAGGATTACTTTTTTTTTTTATGATTTGAGTTAAGTTTTGATAAAATGGTACTTAATTCCATGATATAAGTATCATTTGGTTACTATAGGGTGGATTATATGGAAGTCCCGCTGGTAGTCTCATCTGAGGAGCACATCTGAAAAAAGGAAATAAAAAATCCAAACAACATTTCTTTTTACTTCATGACATATTTTCTAGTTATTTTGCAAAACGGAATTGCTGTGTTTCAAGTGGTTCACTGGTAATATACAGTTTCAATGGTTTGGTTAGGTTAGCTACATTAATTACGTAGCTACATTAATTACGTATTATGTACCAAACTTGTTTTATTAATGTAACTGGCCTCACCCAAAAGACCATTCCCCCCCTCCCCCCTCAATTATCAGCAACACGTGCATAAATCTAACCTTGGAAATGTATACTAATGAAATCAAACCATCACCATATTTTGAAATGCAAAACCGCTCACAATATGCAGTTACATCAAATATTCAACATAACAGAAATCATATCCTTTAATGAACATGTTATGTAAATTATTCTGCCGCAGGTAGTGAAATAATACAATTACAGCTTAACATTTTTACAGAATGATCAGAAAAAATGACAAGAAGTAAAAAGTGCAATTTTGTATTATTTTTTTTCTCTCCCCTAGATAATTACTGTCTTAGCGCTTCTGCTTGTTTTTCTATTCCATGGGTATCGTTGCATAGCTATGCTTCCACAAACCGGATGCCCATTCTCACACATGTTTGTGCTGCTCTCAAGTGCGCTGTGTGATCGGTGCCCCGCTCGTCAAGTTTCCCTGGAACTCTTGACAGTTCTTGCTTTGCAGGATCACAAGTGCAGTGACTTCCGCGCTCAACCTGACTGCTACGAGTTTCTCGGAGCACCTCAGCAAGTGTCCTGCTAACTCGCTGTCTCCAGACGAGGTCAACAACCTCATCACCAACGTCTTTCTTGAGGTGAGACTGTTGCCTCGATGGGAGGCATTTTGTTGAGAATTACTCATACCCCTTAATAATTTCAATATATAGTCATAATTCACCTCCTACCTGCCCCAACCCCCCTCCAGAAAGTATGAAAAAATTTGCTAGATATCAGTGAAAGCAGTATGTTATTTTGGGAGATGCAATGTGTGCTGTTACAACACCTGCAATTCCAACCGTGTTTAAAGTTGCGTTGCCTATGGCTACTTCTGTAGGCACATATCAATAGTAATGTAAGTTTTTTGAATATACGTGTTCAAATTTTAATTTTTTGTGTAACATCTTAACTCTCTGTGTACGGCATTTGGTGGGAGTGATGGAACGGAAATGTGCAACCATGGTGCTCCTATCTGTGGCGGATGTCGAGAACCAAAGTTCCTAAAGACTAAAGGAAAACCTTTTAGTATTATCTGTTTAATGGATTTTAACAATACGGGCAGTATTTTAATAAAATTTGTCAAATTTGGGTTTAGTATTTTCCAATTCTTTTTCACTTTTATCGGAGTCTTTTCATTATATATAGTTTAAAATTTTGGTTCAATAATTAACGTAGCTGCTCTGGCAGCAAATTTTAGCTGCGGGTGCGAGAACTACGTGTAATTAGCATCAGGAACTGTAGTTGAACACTATTTGCAAATATTTATCTTGCTCTGCATTATTTTGATGAATACTATGTTAAATTTTGTGTCCAAGTTTTTTTATTATAAGTGTATTTGCAACATATATATATATATTATATATTACACATCTCTGGTAAGTAGTGAAAGACTCGCTTCCTTTTTTTTTGTCCAAAATCCACCCCGAAAAACTATTCCTGTATCCACCCCTTACAGAAAAATGTTTTCATAAAAAGTTAATTTTTGCTTGCTAAAATATACTGCCTAAAACAGTTGAAGTATTTGAATAGTGTGTGAAATGCCTTTCCGCAAACACTTTCAATTTTGGGTGAATCGGATGTTTGAAGTGCATTCTCGCATGTCGGTGAATTCAATAGATTAAACTAAATGTTCAAGGTACAAAAAAAACTTAACACTACTGTGCAGTTTTACTCACACAGTGCACCCAGTGATGTGATCGCAGTAATGTAACTTCTTAAAGCTAAAAAACATGTTATATTTTTGATAAATTTTTTTTATATAAACTAGTAATTGGCTTTTTTTTTTTCCAGGCGAACAACAGTAGTTCGTACATGGAAGAGGCTTTGCGTTTGCTCGTTCCTGTACTGCAAGTGGCTCTTGAAGAGTGAACCGTCGCCATTTTCACGGGATGTGTTGTGTAACCGTTGTACGTATCTCGTGCCTATGTCGTAATACATATTATGTAACGTATGTTTCCGAATTTGCACACTCTGTCCAGCCCTTATACATTCCAACACCATCTTTGAAGCACTTTAGCATTACTTCATGAACGTTAAATAAGTTACTATTGACAATATTTTTTTTATAATATATTTAAGTGTACTTTTATCCAGAAATTTTTTTCCAGTATTAAGCTCTATAATTGTATTTCATTTTTAGAGAATCCAAATTTGATATTGGTCAAGAACCAACATTTTGTGTTCATGTACTGTCATGTATACCTAGTAGGCATGTGCAAGATGAAACTTAGACAAGGATCCATATCCAATGTGTGTTCTCCCCCCCTCTCCCCTGCCCCTCAACAATATTTCAGATTGCATAAAGTTTTATGACAATTTTGTTTTTTTCCCCACCTTAATGAATGGACCCTCAGAGGTTGTGATCATCAACACATTTTTTTTTATTTTATTTTTTTTTATTTATTCATTTCATTCCGTAGACCCCTTACAAACTGCTGGAGTTCTGGGATATGGAACATGTCAGTTTTATATACATTAAAAAATAACATATCTAAGATCAGCGCTTACACATAAACCCACAGCAATACATAAATACAGTAATCTATGTACAAAAGAATAACAAAAGTATGTATAGTATTTGATTACATATTTAGACACCATTTCACATATACATTTAGCTTGAGACTTTATTATATTTGACAGATTTATTAATTTTTTAATAGTGGATCTTCTTATTATATTATACAATACTAAATATCAAATGTGAGATAAAAGTTATTGTATTACAAGAAGTAGAATAAAATGTCAAACAGTTAGTATGTGAGAAATTCATCCACTGTATAGAATGTCTGAGATAAAAGAAATATTTTAAGGTTCTTCTGGAATTTTTTATTATTTTGTTTGCTTAGCTCTTTCAGACTCTCAGGTAACTTATTAAATAGTTTTATGCCTGAGAAAATTGCACCCTTCTGACTTAGCTTGAGTCTGTTAAGTGGCAAGTGGAGGTCATTTCTATTTCTGGTATTGTATGTGTGCACATCTGAGCTTTTTAAAAAGTAGTCAAAATTCTTTACTACAAATTTAATTGTAGAATATATATATTGTGAAGGAAAAGTAAGAATGTTAAGTTTTTTGAATAATGGTCTGCAAGAGTCCAGTTTTTTTGCTCCCGTCATAATTCTGATGACTCTCTTCTGTATAATGAAAATGTGCTTGCTATGGGAAGATTGTGCCCAGAAAATTATACCAAATGACATTATTGAATGAAAGTATGCATAGTATACTTGCTTAAGTGACTCTAGGTTCATATAATGAGCCAAAGTACGTAATGAAAAGCAGGCTGCATTTAGTTTAGGTATAATGTTGTGTATGTGTGTGTTCCCATTCAAACAACTATCTAAATGAAGACCTAAGAATTTGGTATTCATGCATCCCTTTATGACTGTAACTCCGTAATTAACTTGCAAGTCATTATTCTGCACGTAGCTTGTGTTAAATTTAAGAAATGCTGTTTTTTCTAGATTTAATGTTAATTTGTTTGCTTCGAACCATATTTTTAAGTTGCGAAGCGTTTCATGTATATTGTTAGTTAAGTCTGATGGTTAGCTTGAGTGAAAAGTATGCTGGTATCATCAGCAAAGAGAACTGCATTAGCTTTATCAGCTATATAACAAGGCAAGTCATTTATATACAAGATAAAAAGCAATGGACCAAGAATAGACCCTTGTGGGACACCACATTTGTTTACACCTACTTCCGAGAATATTTCACCGTTGTCTTGATCCGTTATGGCTACTTGTTGATATCGTTGAGTTAGATAGGATGTGAACCATTGTAATTCAGTGCCTTGAATACCATAATGATACAGTTTGTCTAGAAGTATCTTGTGGTCCACACAGTCGAAAGCTTTGGTTAAGTCGCAAAAAAGACCCACAGCCTTCTCTCTCTTATCTAGGGATTTTAGTACTATTGATGTTAATTTAAACGCTGCATCATCAATGGATTTACCACTGCGAAATCCATACTGATCTTTAGTCAATAGGTTATTTGACTCAAGGTATTTAGACAGTCTTTTATGTACTAATTTCTCCATTATCTTAGCAAATGTTGATATAAGTGAAATGGGTCTGTAGTTTGACATTAAATTCGCATCATTCTTTTTATGGAGAGGTTTAACAATGGTAAATTTTAATCGTTCTGGAAAGATACCTGTTGAAAATGATTTATTAAATATGTTACTAAGAGGGGCACTGATCTTGTTGATACATTTCTTGAGTAGTACACTTGATATTTGATCATAGCCTGTAGAAGTTTTAGGAGCTAAAGAGTGTACAATTTCACAAATTTCTGTAGGTGTTGTGGGGGTAAATACAAAATTACACGTTTTTCTAGGCAGAGTTTGCTGCATAAGTTTTATGGGGTTATTTTTTGTCGACAGATTTTTGAATAGCATATCAACTATTTCTAAGAAGTAGGTGTTAAAAGCATTAGCTACATTTGTTGCTTCTACTAACGATTTCCCATTTACTATTACAGTAATAGGGTAGTTTGACTTAGGCTTGTTACTTTTACCAGTCATATGTTTAATTATATCCCAAGTAGTTTTAGCCTTGTTTTTTGATTTTGATACTAAATTTTGAAGGTGGAACTGCTTAGCTTTATCAATGACTCTGCTTAGTATTTTTCTATAATTCTTATAGTAAGATTTGAGTACAGCGTCATTTGACGTCCTGCAAAGCAAATACAGCTCTCTTTTCCTTTTACACGACGTTTTTATGCCTTTGGTTAACCACAGATTTTGATATCCCTCCCTCACCTGAACTAATTTTGGAGGGAAATTTGCTTCAAAAAGCCTTAAGAAGGTTGAGTGAAATAAATTAAACTGTAAATTTGTATCATTATCAGTGGATGTATTAATCCAGTTTTCCTTTTTTAAATCAGCTATAAAATGTATTACTGATATGTTATCTATTGCCCTTATTTTTTTAAGTTTGTTTTGTTTATTCCTTTTTTCCATTGTAAGTTCAATATTGTGCAGCTGTATAACCTGAGCATCATGATCAGATAACGCATTTATCAGTGGAATAACAATATATTTATCCAAATTTTGTTTTTCAATAAATATATTGTCAATTATAGTAGCAGAAGTTGATTGTATTCTGGTGGCAAACTGAACAGTGGGAGTAAGATTAAAGGATCCTAATAAGGAGTTTAAACGTTGTTTATAATGACTGTCTTCTAAATAGTTTATATTAAAATCCCCACAAATAATAGTTTCAATATTTGTCCTGATCTTTTTTAATAACAGCAGTTCTAATTGCTTTAAAAATATCTCAAATATTCCTGTTGGGGATCTGTAAACAGAAATTATCAGAACTCTCTTGGAAAGTAATTTCACTAAGGCTACAGTACATTCAAAATCTTTTTCAGCACAATATTTATCAACATTAACAGTTTCGGTTTTGATGTTGTCTTGTATAAAGATACATACTCCGCCTCCCGAGAATTTATTCCTACAATAGTGTGACACCAGTTTAAATCCTGGAATTCTAATTTGTGGAACTTGAATAGACTTTAGATGGTGTTCAGATAGACATACTATATTAACCTTAGTCTTATTTTCTACCTCAAACATGTCTAAGGCTTCAATAAACAAGTCAACTTTATTTACAATACTTCGAATGTTTTGATGGAAAATAGTGAGATGACTTTCAGGGGTCAGTCTGTTGTAGATCTGGCATTGACTGGTTTCATTTGTACATATTCCCGGCCTAAAAAATGTTTACTATTTTCATTTGACTTCTTTCTTATCACCCACTTATCGAGTAAGGTAGCCCTACAGGTTATTTTTTCTTTATCTAACACATCGTTGTTATTCTCCCTTATTACCCATCTATCTAAAAAGGTACACTGTTTGACATGTACTTTATTTTGTATACTGCACAACTGATTGTAGATCAATGATGCAATGTGTTGTTTTCCTCTGTTGTTTAGATGCTGACCATGCCTAGTATGAAGTGCTCTATCTAATTTACTTATATCAACATATTTTACATTGTTGAACTGCATGCATAAGTTTTGAATATTTGTATTTGTAACACTAATAGCAGCATTTACACAAGATGAGCTATCTAAATCATATCTAATGGGAAGACTCACTACAACTATAGTTTTGTTGCTCAAGGCTTTGAGTGACTCACTGAGGGTATGAACTGCTTCCATGCCTTGATTTTTGGCCACATCGTTCGAGCCACCAATTATCACCACATAGTCATAATTTTTTACAGATGCTGAATCTTCAAGAAAACCTTTCATTGCTTCTTTTAGAGGGGCCCCTGGTTTAGTTACACCAAATGCATTGATGTTATTACTGTAGTCAGATATCAGTTCAGATAAGCCTCTGGCATGACTGTCGCCGACAATTAATACACGATTCTGCTGTTCAGTCTTGTTTATTTTGTTGCATTTATTTTTGTTGACTTTGCCATCGTTTTTACTGCTGCTAATGGGGTGGATGCTATTCCTGTGGGTGTTTCTTGCTTTGTTGTAGGTAGTTTTTGAGGCTTGTCCCATTGCCGAAGAGATCGCCTGACAAGGTACTGAAATTTCTGAATCTTCAAACTTGCGGGTGTTTTGTTTTTCGCAGGAGATGTTCTTACTACGTGATATTTCCCTTCTTGGGGACGAGGTTATGGCATTCTCAAAATCCGTTTGATGACTAGGCTTGTTACCGTGTTTACCTGTAGCAACATCCGAGAGATGTGGAAAATCACGCGAATTTCTAAAGACTGAAAACCTATTCGAGAGTTGCATGATGTTGGGTGGAGAGCAGATGGGTGGTCTACACGTATTATGTTTCATCGTGTTCACCCACGTGTTATCAGTCTTTTCAGGATATTTTAGTGCTGATTTTTGTGTAGAAAGTTCTTCTGTTAAAATTTTTACTATTTCTTTCAGTGATGCAATCTCCTCTGTTAAACTCTGAATTATTTGTTTGTACTCACAGTTCTCAAGCGATCCATGATTTGCATTACCATTATTCACTGCATCGCCATTTTCTTCTGCACATGTTGTGCAAAGCCATTTATCTTCCGGAATATTCTGTTCTTCCACTTCACAACACTTTCCAAAATGAAACCACGAATCACAATTTTCACAGAGGATGCCATTTCGCACAGCCTTGTAACATTTACCGCATTTTGCATTTTTTAAGACTTTATTTTTATTTGTAACACTGGAATACGACTTGCGAACAGACGCCATGTTGGAGGACACAGGTAATATCCCTGGCACAACTGAAAGAAATAAACAACTGTGTCTGTGCCTAAGCAATTCAGAGCTGTCTTTAATCTCCTTGCCTTGCACCTCTGTACATAAACTTGTGACATATAGTACACAACCCTTCAAACACTGTTTTTTTATTTAAAAAGTTTTTTTTTTGTATATTCTGGTTCAAATGTTAGATTGGTTCCATTTTTTATCCCATAAATATTACTGTCATGAATTAAATAGAATATTTATTATTTACATTTTAAAAAAATGTTACAATTGCATGTGCCAAAACCCAAAACATTTTCCACGTGATAGCATCTTGATTGAGACTTCAGAATTGTAGTAGTTTACTTTTTCTGGGATTGATGTACTTGAGTGTATGTGTGATGAAGTTGTATATATATGCATTGTAAACTTTAGTGGCTAATAAATTGAAAGTAAGTGTAAAATATTTTGTAAATAAAAAATGGAACATTTGTACATCCTTCAATTGTTTGGTAATTGTGAGAGATGATACAGGATAAAAGTTTTGGTTAATACATTATATATTGTAACCAGAAATTATTTAAAAATATTACCCGTACAGATTACCTGCTAAATACAAAAGGCAGGTTGGCCACCCGACATGAAATACTGGAAAACCAGGAATGAGACGTGGATTTTTTTTTTTTTTTTTTTTTTTTTGGGGCTGGCTGAAAAGCTTGATAGATCCAAGTATTTATGAAAGGAATCACCAGTTGAGAATAATCGTTTGTGATACTAAAAATAATAGTTTATGTTGGAAACACTTTAGTTGGAAAAACAACTTGCTCTGCTACACGCTGCCTAACTTATGCCATTTTCAGCCACTGTTGTTCGCTGCCCGCCCCTCTGTACGAAAGTGAAATTTGGGACTGCTGGTATCACATGCCTGCCTCAGGGTTCTTTTCTTGTTTTGCGTTTCTCTCTGCCTTCCAGTTGTCAACTATGGAAGTCGCAACCGGCGGCGGCTGGTGACCCAAACATAAGGGGGTTCTGCAGTAATTTGTTATATAATCTCGGTAGGTTGATGTAAAAAAAAAGCACCCACACACACGTGCACATGCACACACAGAGATATATTGTCGCTTAAGTGACAAAAAGGTGACAAAAAGCAAATTTTTCAGGAAAGCTTAATAACTGTGTGTGCCATGCTGGAACTGAATGACAGCCGGTGTTAAAAAAAAAAGACCATAGCAGTACATTCTGTTGGATTTTCGGCGAACTCATTTCGGTTAGAGATAATTAATGTTTACATTCCATGAAAAAACAAAAAAAAAATGTTTCTTGAGCAGTGTTACTTCTTAAGTGACAGAATTTATCAAAACCTCAAATTTTATATTTCCATTAAAAAAAATATATTGTGATAATAACTCGTTTGGTAGTCACTGGATACAAGTTTTACAACTTCTTTAGTAATGAAGTTGGTAAAAATTATTCATTAGTCATACTGATGCATGATATTTAAATAAAACAAGATGTAACATGCTGCTCTGTGACAAGAAATACTCATTAACATTATTGTTTCAAAGAGTCCCTCATATTACGTTGTGTTCTTGATTTGGATCTCTTAAAAAAAATTAGTAATTTTGAATTACACCAAAATTTATGAGCTATGCAAATTATGGATTTGGCTTGATCTGTGCCGAACTGAAGAATCCGCCAACTGTATTCACAAAGCAACTAAATTTAAGTCATTTTTAAATCTGGTTTTTAACAAATCCTCAAACAAGAAAAATAATGTGTACATGGAGTCCACATGCCACAGAAGTGAAACATTTTGCTTTAGATACAGATGGAGGTAAATTGTTAGTATTTGTTTATAGAACAAGAGATAATAATTGAGAATAATGATGGAGATATCTCAAATGAATAAATAAATTGTAGATTCTTTATATAAAAAAGTACTAAATTTTTTTTTTCCTCGTACATTTAAAAAAAACTTGCGCAAAGTACAATTAAATTTGATTTTAAATCATTCTTAAAATTGAAGCTTGCTGATAATTAGGTAGTTTATGCAGTTTAACTAATTGTCCAAATGGACGCATGTAGGTATCTGGCATGTGAAAGTGACATGGCATACGAATGCTACTTTGTTGAGCCACAGTGTCCCACAGCTACACTCTGATAGAGAAATATTCACGTGTCTTAGTTGAACTTAACATATTTACACACTCGCGGGCTTGTAACAATAATGTGCTAAGTGATTTAGTTAATCAAACAATAATTTGTTCCAAATAATTACCCTGTCAAACTAAAGCGTGAAAAGCATCATACCAGCAAAAACATTTAGTTACACAACTAAAACAATACTAACATATCACAGTTTAATACTAATGTACACAAATAATTAAATTAATAATACATACATGAAAGAACAATATTTTCTTGCGAATGTGGCCAGTGGCGCAGTGCACAACAATAAGCTCAAACCCCGTTGTGTTGCCCTCTGTTCAAAACACTCCCTTACCAGATGCCAGCAAGTCAGGTGGCGTCAGGTGCAGGCGGGTCCCTACCGCCGCGACCCGCCTATCCCTGCAGCACGGCGGGGTTCAACCTGAGTATGCTCAAGGCTGCTCCACTGATCACCGGCCTTGACAATAGCCCTGGATCGTGGATAGCTCGACATGCCACCTCCAAGAAACAACCGCGCATATGCAAGTGCGCAAGAGCACGAGAGCCTGAATGCTCAAGTGTGCAAGTATTAGGCGTCATTTTTACCAACTCCTCTACTGGTTGCCCCACTACGTACCTAACTATTTGCAGCTTCTCTCAGTTCTCCCACCACATACGTACCCATTTCTCCTCATGTGAGTGGAATTTTTCGAAACACTCGAAAACTGTTGTCCCCTCAGCAAAGAAGTTTCACTCTAAAAATACTGTCTTATGAATACATTAATGCTATATGTGCAATGCCAATTCACATTTTGTTTATTATTATACTTTTGATTGACTGACCACCCTAACATAATTTCCATCCCTTAAAAAAATAATTATACTTAATTATGAAATTTTGCAAACATGACTTTCAAAACAAGATTACTGACATCTGAATTCAAAAAAATTTCTCTTTTCACCTAGTCTACCCAAGGCTCAGAATCCTAAAAATTATATCAATATATATCATTCCCACCAACAAAATGAAATTAATTGAAAGCAAAACAGTGGAAAAATTGGTTCCATCCCTCCACCCTCAATGAATTGAAATTCTGCATAAGCTCCTGTTACTGGTTAAAACTACACTACTTGTTCAAGTAGAATGGCAATAAAATATCCTATTGTTACATAGCAAAATTCACATCTAGACAATTTTAACTCAAAAGATAATAATATATTAAATGAACTCAAGCTGTTGCAAAATCGAAAAATTTATTATTTTTTTTACAAATTACAGATCATTTTTAGGAACCAAACACTATTTACACACAGGGGTTTTAACAGCTGTACAATAAAATAATTTAAAACTCAGAAAAATGGTACATACATATTTTGAGATTTCTTTTTACAATATCACGGCATCATTAAAATCATAGGCAGTTTTAAAATGCTAAAACAAAAAAAAAAATTATTACTAAAACAATTTACCATAATTACATTAGAGACAAATTATAGGGAATGTAATATTTGGAATTACTACACAAAGTACTCCGTATGCTTAATAAACATCTAAAACTATCATTGGGGAAGTAGAAGAAGTGATTATAAAAATATAGTTGATATTAATGTGCTCATCAATTCTGTGAAACACAACTTTCATTTCCTTTTGTATATGCATCCAAAACTTTACACCACATAATTTATCTGCACATACCAGTGGAAAGTAATATGCCTAGAAAACAGTAAACAGTTTTCAGTAAATTTCACATGGTCCAAGAAATATTTTGTCACATATGCCTAACATCATTGTGATTGAAAAATGAGAGTTTCACAATTTAAGCTTTGTCTACAAAAACAGTCAACAATCCTCACTCTTTGTTGCACAATACATCGTGCATGTTAAAATAAAATGGACAAGTCATGAAGCACTGTAATAAAATGCCCTTACGTAACATTTCAAATGCAAACCACCAGCGAAATCATATCTACAGAATAAGAACAAGTGAACAAATGTTAACCGACATCATTATCTTAAAAACATCTTCTGTAAAGAGTTAGAATAAAAAACTGAGACACAAAAAACAAACCTGCTAACCACTAAAACAAGCCTGCCTAGTAGCAACACATTTAAGAACAATAATATCATCATCATCAAATAATTTATACAAAAATAAACACAAATGCTGAATGCAAGATAACATGCCTATCTGTACAAGAACTGCCAATTATATTTTAGAAATACTAGAAAAAGGAAAATAATAAACATGATGCTATTGCTTTTGGAATCTCCACACACACACACACACACTCATACACACCAGCTTATAGAAACCTTACAACTGAACGTTATACGCTTCTACATAGACGATAAGTAGGCCTAATAAGATCATAAAAACTGACAGTGGTTTGCAGTTTAGATATCACATGACAATGGCACAGCCATGGTTATTGTTATAATTAAAATATTTGTTCACTTCATGTTGCACGCTGTGTGATGCATGGTTACTCCAGACCGGAGCCGGGCACTACAGGAGGTTGCTGCTCTGGCTTCGCCGCGTGCGATAGCCGACCTGCCTCGTGCTGGAGTCCCCGTCGCTTCGCAGCGCCTCCTGCAGTTGCTGCTCCAGCAGCTGCCGCTTGAGTCTCTCCGTCTCCAGCTCGGTGAGCAGGTCCCGCTTGCTCTTGTCGCTGGGGGGCACCAGCACCGGGTGGTACAGGATGGCGACCGCCGAGGGCCGGGCGCTCGGCTGTGGATCGATCATCTGCCTGAGCAGGTCGTTGAACTCCCGGCTGCACTGACGCAGGTACGACAGCTGGCCGTCCCGTATCGCGTGCCACTCTTCGCCGTTCTTGGGCAGCGGGCCCCCGCCGCCCGCCTCGTAGATGGTCAGCCCCAGGGAGAACACATCGGCCTTGGTCAGGTGAGAGTAGTCCTCCTGCAGGATCTCCCTGGTGAGGTAACGGCAGTCGCCCTCCTCCACCTGCGGGTTGTTGAGCGACGTCACGTTCCCGAGGTCCCCGATCTTGTACACGACACGCTCCGCCGCCGGCGCGGCCTCCTTCTCGTCCGTCTGCGTCTCCTGGCAGATGAACACGTTCTCCGGCTTGATGTCCAGGTGAACCAGCTCCTTCGAGTGGATGTAGTTGACCCCCTCGGCCAGTTGATGCAGCAGCACGTGAAGCTCTGCCTCCGTGAACCTGGTGTCTTTTATCACTTCTGCGAGACTGCCCCCGTTGCAGAACTCGTTCTGAATGTACATGTGGTTATCCTCCGCCCATGCAGAGAAATAGCACACCACGTTTTGATGCCTGCCCATCACAGCATGTGCGTACACTTCATTCAGGGCACGCTTCTCGTTGATGCTACCAGTGAGTGGGCGAATACTCTTCTTGATGGCATAAAGACAACCATCTAGTCTGTTGAGACATTTGTACACGCTGCAGAAGGATCCTCTCCCAATCAATCCTAACTCTAGAAATTCTTGGTGGTAACGGGAGATGTTTGACTGTTTAAGAGCAAACCTCTTGGTAGGCTGTTCAAGATCGCTTTCATCATCCTTCACCTTCAGAATACCTTTAGGAGTACTAGAGTCATTTGGTGATCCTTCATTTAAACGAGCCCTTTTTCTTGGCATCGACAGCATGTTCTTTGGGGTGAAAGGATTAGTATTAAAAGATGTTGAGTTGTCTTCTTTAACATCCGAAGTATTGTGGTCCAATGAAGTAAGACCCACGCACTTCCTCAGGATTGTTTTCGGCGTTTCAGGGACATCGTACAGCTGTAACGCCCGCACACGTTTGTAGGGAGGAGAGTTTACAGACGGTAAAAGTGAATTCAAATTCTTCCTGCAACTGGTTCTGGCTATCGTACCGTCAGTCTTATCGTTGGGAGAGGACGCTCTTACTTTGAGAACAAACGGCGGTATGGAATTTGGAGAGCTCGTTTCAGGGTTGAAATGTGACATCCCATTATCTTCAGATGATGTATCAAGGCTGGAGAAAAGTTCCGACCCTGAACTTGTCACATTCATGTCGTCGTCAACACAGCGCATGTCATCGGGACCACATTTACATGGAGTTTCACCCATCATAGCGATACGCTACAGAGTAAATACACACTACGATGCTATATATTAAAATTGAATAAAATCCGTTACATCGTTCACTTAATTATGTAAATGATGTGTTAAAACCACCTTAACTTTAAAGAAAGCACAACCACTGCCAAACACATTTCAAATACAACACTTGTACACATATTTTTAAATCAAAAATTTAACGACGCCATTGAGATCACAACAAACTATTTTCGTCCGCCATGATTTCTGCATAGAGAACAAAATATAATAGAAGGAAAACCTCAAAGCTGAAGTTAACGACATAGAGATATCTATGGGTCGTTGTTAAAATCCGAAAGATATATAATATTATTCTAGTATTTTTTTAACTTCATTGCAACTTGTCCTTGAGAGCTGAAAGCTCATGCTGAGGGCCTATACATACAATGTACAACGTATAATACAACAACACCAAAAACAACATAAACACATGTATCCGTATGTGTATCGATATCAAAATAGCCTATACAGATACATTATTACGTTTTAACATACACGTCGAATACTAATATTAGTAATATCAATGATTATTACAAACATGTTCACTGTTTCATAAAACTTTTAGTAATATTTAGCGGTAATAGTCATTAGAAATTACAATTGAAATAACACATATCATATTCAAAAATATTAATTATAAATAGAACCATTTCTCTGTCTCTTTATATATTTTTATTATTAAACTAATTAAAACTTAAGTTTTTATTTTTTCTCTTAATCATTAGTCACTATTGCCATTAATGTTTACATGCAAGTAGATGATCTTTTATTTTATTTTAACTTGCCATCACCCGGGGTCTTGAACTCGATACCCGGGTTGAGCCTAGTAGTTGCTGGTGTCTCTGTTGAGGTGTTTGTTCTCCGGGAGGGCGCCAGGCTAGTCTTAAAGCGTCTAGCCGTTGTTGTGGTGGGTCGTCGGCCCCAGCGTGCACTACTAAGCTCCTAGGCTATATGGTGTCTGAACACAATGAACACACGCACGTAATTACTTGACGGTTTTTGAACGAAGGGGAAACGCAGGGAACGGCACGTCCGTCCTAGTTGATGACCCGTTGTCGACTGCCGTTGACCGCGGCTGGCCTAAGAGGGGGGGGGGGGGGCAGCGTCAGAGGCTAGGGGTACGGTCTCGCAGCAGGGTAAGGTACTGGCGGGGTGGAGACCGGGCTTCACTGTCACAGGCGGTACGACGTCAAACTGAGGCATTTGATGTTTTTTTTTATTGAAGCTTTTAGATACTTCATTATGAATCTTAACTAGGTTGTTTCTGACACTATTAGTACCAAAAGATGATGTATTACATTGCACTATGTGTTATTTACTCTCTCCTCTCGTTTGATAGTTATGTACCTCCGAATTCAGCGTGAACAGTGTATTTAATAATGTAAGACATTTAAAATGTTTATATATGATAATAATAGATGAGTATTTTCGGAGGTCTTTTAGCTGCAGTATGTCAGTTTCACTATAAAGTTTGATTGTTGGAGTAAGGTAGTTATACCCATACAAAATCCTAATAGCTCTATTTTGCAAAAGGTACTTCCAACTCATGTAGATGTGTTTTGTTGCACCACCCCCAGATTACTAACATGTATCTAAGATGTGATTCTGTGAGGAAGCTATAATAGCTTTCAGTAACTTTGGAGATATTGTGCCTTTTTAACCTGTGCATTATTCCAATAATTGGAGTTATTTTGCCCTTAATTTTACTAATATATGTTTCTCCCGTGTGAGTTTGGAATTTTTAAAATATCCCTTAAAAAATTATTTAAGTAATAATTGATAATTAACTATGTATTAAAGTTGAAAATGTAGTAAATAAAAAGACTTTGTAGTAATATCAAAAGTTTAAAAGACAATCTATTAAAAATTTTCAAAAATGTGTGACAAAGCTTATTAAACAATAAGTGATTATCTCAAATTAATAGTTAATTGCTACCAATAATGGGTACCCATGTAGAACCATTTTTAATTATTATTTAATTTATTCTTTGAATGAGAGCTACTGTTCATAAACACGAAAAATGTGAGAGCTAATAAACCACATAATATGCTCTATAAAGCTTTGGCAAAATCCAATTTTTAGTAATAATGGTAAAAAAATAAGGCATGTAATCTTCTGATAATTATAATAACTTTTAATAATCATAAAAACTGTTATAATACAATGGAAAAATGATAATCATTAGGAGAACCATGTCAGCAAAGTCTTTTCTCACCTATTGCTCTGGTGAGATTATACTGTGGGTGTGGATGAGGTAAAGCATGCCGAGATGCTAGATAATGAATTACTTTTCTGGGCACCAACTAAAAGTGACATAAGAGTCTTAATTGTTCTCAGGCATGATGTAAACCCGTTAATTAGAAGACGGTAGCGTGATCAGCGGAACAGAGCTACATCAAGCAATTGTAGGCACCAAGTCGCTGTACTAACAGGCTAGTTAAGTAAATGTGTCGATATTAAGGTAAGAATGTTTTATTGACTATACGAACCTCGTAAAACAATCCCCGCCAGTGTGACCTGTTCCCTTACTCTAGGTCGAAGCAAATTTTTATAAACTTCGCGTCCGCTAAATGAAGTTAATGCTGGATTGAGATATCATCGCAGAAAACACACACACAATTGTTGATCACTATACCGGTGTTCAGTTTAGAAATTCAAGAATTGATACTTATTATACCATTGACGTCCCTCGGCCTATGGTCCCTAATTTCCTGTCTGCGAAATGTCCTGATTTGCCCATGTAGCTCTCGTCGGTGAGGAAGTGAGTTCAGGCCTACGTGGCAGGTACCGGAAAATACGGGACCTGGAGGGAACGTTACGTAGGTAAGAGGAACGGTAGGTAGTTCCAAGGTTAATGCGATGATGTCTGTTTTCATCACCCCTTTTATTCTGTAAAGAAATCCTGCCGCAGCCTGGCTGGCACGTCGCGGAACGAGCGTCCTCCTCGCTGCGACCCGGACTCCTGGAAATAAGTCTCGTCCTCAATGTGTGACCCGAAACGACAGAGAAGGTAACTCCGTAGCGAATCATACCGGTTACGAAAGTTCAGCAGTGCTACACAGCACGTACGCGACCTGTCGCGGAAGCGGGAAAAGGTCCAGTAAATACATGTACTGACCGAGAGAGTTCGGCGGTTCAAAGAGGCACATTCACGGCCTATGACGTATGCAAATAAAGTCCTGAAACGATACGTAATGTCTGAGAAAAGTCCAGCGGTACAACGAATACTGATATAGAGCTGCTCGGCTGCAGAGGCCGTCCCGTGACGTTATCATTGACTGCGAACTCAGAGCTAAGAAACACGTCTCCCGAGCGGAGCGGAGCGGAGCGGAGCGTACATCTGCTCGCTCTCGCGTCTGGATCGCCACTGCTCTCCTCCGCCCGCTAGCGAGCCGAGGCCCGCGGGCCGCGGAGAAGGGGAGGGGAAATCGGCCGGCGTGGGAGAGGCCCGCCTCACGGTGCGCCAGGCTGCGAATACATGGCTGACAACAATCGAATAATTAAATACTTATTACACGATATAAAAGTAATTAGTTAATAAAATGCAAACACAAATGAACCAATCAATAAATAAGTTACAATTAAAGACAACCGAAGTATTTACACAACATTTACAAACACTATTCCAGACGTGAGAGTTATATATAATCGTGGAGGCTCGTGGTTATTTAAATGTATTTACAAAATATAACTATATACAATATCCTGACGTCCGCTGACGTACCAGGGCGCATGCGGGTGCGTCCCTGCTCGTAGCACTTCACAGTCGGTGCACAAGGGGAAACATACCTCCCTTAGGCCCACGTCGGCGGACAGGTACGGCCTCTGTATCTAGGAGGGTACGACGACTGTCGTCACCATAATAACACTAAAACACATATTAGTACTAAACAAATTGTCTAATATGTCCACAGAGGTCATAAGATTGTTCAAACACCTGGCAGGCTGCAAACAGGTTGGCACTGAGAGTCCTAGGACCTAAATAGTGACTGGATGTGCAAGGTTTCACTAGAATCTTGCAATATATGGGCAAAGCTGAAAAAGTCGTGGAAGGACTGGTGTTTCTCCCTGGAGTGATGCTAGAGGTATGTTGCATGGTCTGGGGTTCAGATGATGGGGCCTCTGGTTGTGCGTTGTGGGTGTCTTTGCAGGAGCTCCCAACTGGGACTTTCGTAATTCCTTTTTGTGGACCTTGAGAGATTTTTCTAGGATTTAGACATAGATAAAACCTTTTCCCATGTTTCCCCACTATCAATTAAGGTCCCTACAAGATAAGGGCAAGGCTGGCACAGAAGTTATCCTCTTAGAATGACAGCAGGTGAGTCTGCCAGTATACAAAATCTCCTACTTTGAGTGTATCACAACTTAAGAAATCTAGAGTGTTTTAGCCTTAAAATCATTTCGGATAGGCCACAACACACATAAAATAATTTTTGCAGATTCATATAGTATCCTCTCTGCATTACAAAGCAATAACCTGACACATAAAGTGTCTGATATCATCATCAATATAGATCATCTTTTGTGTACAAACTTCATGTACTTGTATAGCAAGTGATATGAGAGTTTAACACAATGAAATTGTAGACAAAATGGCTAAACTGGCTACTTCACAAGAAATTACAGTTAATACCCCAATTAAGGAAAGCTTGCCCTTGGTTCTGTAAACATCAACACATTAGAACTGACGACAGTCGTCGTACCCTCCCAGATGCAGAGGCCGTACCTGTCCACCGACGTGGACCTAAGGGTGATATGTTTCCCCCCCCCCCCCCCACCCACCAAGTGCACCGACTGTGAAGTGCGGCGAACAGGGACGCACCCGCGTATGCCCTGATACATCAGGAGTGTTGTAAATAATTATGTTCTATTAATACATTTAAATAACCACGAGCCTCCGCAAATATATAACTTACGTCTGGATTAGTGTGTATGAATGTCATGTCAATAATTCGTCTTTATTCTGTAATTTATTATTTGAGCCATTTGTGTTTGTATTTTATTAACTGACTATTTTTATATCGTTATAATAATTCTGTAATTCATTCCAGTGTTATGTCAGCCATGTAACTGCAGCCTGGCGCATCGCGAGGCGGGCCTCTCCCACGCCGGCCGATTTCCCTCCGCTCCTCCACGGCCCGCGGGCCTCGGCCTGCCAGCGGGCAAGGAGGGCAGTGGTGAACCAGACGCGAGAGCGAGTGGACGTGCGCTCCGTTCCGCTCCACTCGAGAGACGCGTTTTCTTAGCTCAGAGTCAGTAGTCAGTGAAACATCACGGGACTGTCTGCAGACGAGCTGCTCTTCTTTAGCATTCGTCATTCCGCTGGACTTTCTCAGCGTTACGTGTCTATCGGGACTTTTAACTGCATATGTCACAGGTCGTGTAAGTGCCTTTTCAAACTGCCGAAACTCTCAGTCAGTACGAGTAATTTCTGAACTCTGTCCGCTCACGTGACAGGCCGCGAACGCGCTGTGTATATATATACGGAACTTTCGTAACCGGTACGTTTAGCTACGGGGCTACCTTCTCTGTTCGTTTCGGGTCGCATCCTAAGGACGAGACTTATTTCCAGGAGTCCGGGTCGCGGCGGGGAGGACGCTCGCTCCGCGACATGCCGGCCAGGCTGCGGCAGGATTGCTATACAGAAATAAAACGGGGCTCGTGAAAACGGAGGTCACCACATTATCCTTTGAACTACCTACCGTTCCTCCTAACCACATAAAATTCCCTCCAGGTCCCGTATTTTCCGGTCCCGGCCACGTTGGCCTGAACTCACTTCCTCACCTACGAGAGCTACATGGGCAAATCAGGACATTTCACAGATAGGAAATCAGGGACCATAGGCCGAGGGACGTCAGAACCTTTTCTTAGACGCGAATTCGCCTTCTCTTCAATCATGGCTGTTTAAAGTCATTTATTTATTAAATTTACACCTTGCAGCATCTCCCACCTTTGTCTGTGAAACAGCATAATCATGACATTAATAATAGTTACACTATTTCAATGTTCATTAATGTAACATCGTGAAGAATTTTTTCAGCAACTAATTTGAGATTAAATATTTGCATTCTACATTCGCGAATATGTGCTATCCCCGCCTAATTTAACCAATTTCAAAATATTTATATAATTATTTGTCATCTAATGGAGTTCCAGTCTGATCTCAACATGGCGATTTTTTGACGCAATTCAGTGTTTGGTTTTCGTATTTAACTTTGACGCCGTCCCCGTTGCCTGATCTGATTCAACGTGAATTTTAATTGTTTGATTAAATTTTGGATCTCAAGGGCGGGGTTCCTGGCCTCGTGGCTGCAGGCAGGGACGTGGCGACAAAGGGCCCCCCGGGCTGTTATGGCCTCCCAGGACGCCTGATTAATGAAACACACACGTTCTTGTAGCTGTTTTATTGCGTAGCACAACCTATACGTCACACGCTCACGCAACTGGCCGCTTCATCGTCGACCTAAGCTCCGCGCACGATGAACCTGTTCTGGCTTATGCGAATGCACGTGTACGTGACGTGAAGTGCGTGGGCGATAGGTCCCGCAAAATTACTTAAAATAACACATTACACTATAAGGGCGGTAGGTCCCGCGAATTTACTTATGAAAACACGTTACACTATAAGGGCGGTAGGT
Source organism: Bacillus rossius redtenbacheri (assembly GCF_032445375.1). Classification (NCBI taxonomy): domain Eukaryota; kingdom Metazoa; phylum Arthropoda; class Insecta; order Phasmatodea; family Bacillidae; genus Bacillus; species Bacillus rossius. The sequence goes on along the minus strand of NC_086338.1, from coordinate 32,689,806 downwards.
CCCGCGAATTTACTTATGAAAACACATTACACTAAATCACCGTGATAAGTCCCGCGCAGGAGGATATGCACAGGCGGCTAGTCCGCGTGGTGGCGAGGGCCACGTTAAGCTGGGTACGGACACGGTGGAATCTTGAACGATATCACACACGTGGCCGTGGCATGTCCCAGTTGATGACTCGTCCGAATGTTAATGGTCGCGTTTGGCGCAGTGCCGCCCTGCGTGGGCAATTAACTATGTCCCGAGGTGGGACGTTATAGCGTGAGGCGCAGGTGCCACTAGGGGCCACCTAATTAATTACGTAGGAAAAGAAAAGTCCATGGATGGACTACACACTTTATTAATAGACCGCGCGTGATCGCTAACGGCCGAGTTGGGCCGACCGGGGAGCTGATATAAAAACGATTGGGCTATAATTACCTATTGCAGTTACAGAATGTTGGCGCGAAAGTTGAAGGCTCCCCGTGCGTGGGCTGCCGGCCCGGGCGAGTGCTGGATGGCGACTGACTAACCTCCCTGGCCGCCGGGGCCAGGGAGGGGGGAAATTCCGCGGGAAAACTGCGGAGCGCGGGAAGATGACTTCGGCCAGTTTTGTGACTGATGACCCTTTATAACATGATCATTAAATTAACATTAATTAATACTGAATTTAAACTTGTTAGTTTTTGTTTGTCTTATCAAATGCATGAATAAACAATACCCTTGCGCAGTGCCACACCCGGCTTTGCACACGTAGGAGGCCGTGACTGACTGACGTCACGCCGTTCGGGGCACTGCACTACGTTGCGCGCACGGGCGCATTCGGGGCGCGGCACTTATCAGGTGTTGAGGACACATAACGGCCTGTGCTCTCAGAGGGAGCACTGACGGCGGCGTCAACTTTCAGATGACACAATGAAAGTAACTGTATTTTGAATTAAGTATTTTACAGGCGCCAAACGAATATGATATCTTCACTCTGCTACTCTGGAGGATTATATATATATATATATATATATATATATATATATATATATATATATATATATATAGCTGCAATTGGGTACAAAGTGCCCGGTGGCAAGCATTCTCCCTACTTTCCTTACTCTCTCCTTCTGAACTGGTCCAAACTCCCAGCCGACACACACTCATCCTCCAGCCTATTCCATTCCCCTACTGTCCTCACGACCATCGCTTTTTTTCCCCTTTCTGTTCTCCTCCTCTCTTTGAAAACCTTCCTAGTATTTTCCTTCCTACTTCTAGGCATTTCCATTTTGATTTTTGACTTTTCCCCCCAGCTCTCCTCATCCTCCCACTCCACTCAGCACCTGGTACATCTTCACCAATCTCTCCTTCTGTCTTCTATCCTTTAAGCTCTCCCATCTCATTCCTATCATCATCTCTGTGGTACTGCACTCCCCCTTCCCTTCTCTGTCTGTTCTCCTCCACTTGCCCTTTACCCATCTAGCTGCTCTCCTCTGCACCCCCTCCAGCTCCCTCTCAAGTACTGCCATGTATGGGTCCCACACTGCTGCGGCATACTCCAGCATGGGGCGGACCATAGTTTTATAGACCTTGTCACGTATGCTGCTGCTTCCCCCCTGAGCACTCGTCCCAGCATGCCCAGGGCCTGAAAAAAATGTCAAAAGTCATGTACAGCAGACGTTAGGTAATTAGTGAAATAGGGTCTATGAAATAGGTCTTCTTACGATAGTTTATCTAACAGACTAAGGGCCGTATTCCAAGACACAAAAATAAGGGTTTAGGTGTTGAATATGCAATACCTGTACCCTAACCATATTCCAAGTGCACGATAGGACACGGCCAGTCCCTTATTTTTAGGGCACTGATTTTTGGTGTTCTATCTGTTGCCGATTTGATCCATAACTGTATATATATTTTTTCTTTTTTAATGAACTTTAACGGAACTTTTACGATTACAATTTCCCCCCTAATATCTTAAAAAACAGCAAATATAAATACGGCCAAAAATTCATCGTTTATTCTTTTACAACCAAAATTAAATATTTTATTTCACATTATAATTCCATAGTTTTAAAAAATAAGCTAAAAATTACTATGGATTCCACGAAGTACAACTATTTATAGCCTCGCACAAGTCCTCGTTTATTAAAACGGCTGCCGATCTGATACCTTACAGGGGTTCAGTTAGGACATGTTTTGAAATATGACCCGAGAGTTAGGATACGGCAGTTGCCCAACAAGGCAGTGCATATTCGCTACCTTACTGAAACGTCTTGGAATACCGCCCTTAATTATCCCATTTCGTGTTTTAATTACAATTTTTCACAATTCCAAAATCTAGTATGTTATGGCTTAATTATAATACTTAAGCCAACATAAAAAAAATAAAGTTTTAAGAGATTTGTGTCTCGTTCTCTATGTATTTCTGAATTATTTTTTTTTTGTTTGAGTTGTTTTGTCTGTCATCTTAAATATCGAAACTTAAAAATGCCAGACTTTTTGGGTGATGAAATGAGAAAAGTGAAGAAAGATGAAAAAGAAGAAGATAAGGAAATTAGAGGTATGATTATTATGTACATAATTGCAGCAATGTAAAAGGAGTAACACAATGTTGATTAACTATAAGGTAGCAGTGGGGTGTGAATTGATTATTTTTGAATTTTGCTGCTGTTGGCACAAGTCCAGTGCTACTCACTTGGTAACCAAATTTACACATCTGCCCCCTTTCTCCGTGTGGCTTACACAACTAATAACTGCATCTTCCTGTCTTTGCCTATTTCACTGTGTGCTCCCTCCCCTACAACTATCACTACCTCTGCCCCATACAGCTACACTGCTTCCCATAACTTGCCTGTGTTGTTTAAGGGACTCCTGTACGAACCACAATTATGTTTATATTCCCCCCTCCCTCCCTCCCTCCTTCAACACTACACACACACAGACATTACATGGTAGATGTACCTAGTTCCTAGCCATAGGTCTTTGGGACATGTTTACAACTACTAAAAGTATAACCTTTTGAATTTGAGTGTTTAATCTAATAAACTTTAATTACCTACATAGCCCTACTCAATAATTTAACCAACTCTGTATAAGCTGTTCTCAATGACTTTTGTTTCTTATATAAGATGTTTGTTTATTTTTACAGCCCTGGATGAAGGTGACATTGCATTGTTGAAAACATACGTAAGTAGTTTGATAAAAAAAAATGTAAAAATAAGTTTGGTAATGTAGAGCTACGTTTAGTAACATGAAATTACACATAAACATATTTCTCCTCGTCATATAGTTTAGTTGAGTGCACATCTGGAAAAAAAGATAATTAAAGCAGTTTTGTTTGCATTAGGCCTACCATATTACCCCAGGTTTAAAACCTAGAATTCCTGTTGAGGTTTATTTAGTGATATATCCTAACAAAGGATGTTTATAGTAGTGGAATTGATGTTCCTATTCTGTCACTAACGGGAAAGCACGCAATGCATTTTGGTCAAAGTGGTTTGATATCAGTACCCGGCCATCTTGGATTTTGTGTATGTTATATCATGCAAAAATTTAGGATGAATAAATTATTAAAAATTTCAGATGGCTGGAATCAATCTCCTTATATTTATTTAAGGTAAATATTTAGAGTCGCGGTAGATGCGGAAAAAAATGCTAAAAATCCGAAAATACTTTTATTCTATGCTCTTTCACTTCCTCTTTTCAAATCAACCGGCGGAGGTAAGAAATTCCAAATACTTTAGGAGATATCGAATTTTTTAATTTTCATCACAATACCTGCGTATTCATGCGGCGAAGACCATTGTTTTTTGTTTACGAGTATCTATTATGTTTCTTATTGGACAATTTTGTCACGTGACAGTTCCGTGATTGGCCAGTATTCAAATGAACCAATACGTGATTATTTATTCATTTATTGTTCAATACGATGTTTAATTAAACGGTCAACTTCTGCCATTTGATCATTGGTTTCTAATTTTAAAGTCTTATTTTTTTTATTTGGATATTTTTGCGCAAGTAATAAGTAACAAAAATATTTTACGTGAGTTTTTAATGTTCATCATTTGTCCGGGTTTTGTTAGGTCAGGTCAGTTACATTATAAATAATTTAAAACTAAAGAACCATTGAAATTAATTCACATTATTTTTAATGTCCGCTTAGTTTGAAAGTATTTATAATGTAACTGACCTGACCTAATCGACCATTTTAGTTCCTACTGCTTATCCTTTGTCCGGGTTTGTTTGGTCAGGTCAGTTACATTATAAATATTTTAAAACTAAACAGCCATTAAATTTCATTCTCATTGTTTTTTATGTCCGCTTAGTTTGAAAATATTAATAATGTAACTGACCTGACCTAATCGACCATTTTTATTTATAACGCATTCACTAACACACGACAAAATAAAAAAATGGCGTCGTTCTAATGGTTGTACAGGTGTTGTATTGCTAAATTAAAAAATTCGATATCTCCTAAAGTATTTAAAATTTCTTACCTCCGCCGGTTGATTTGAAAAGAGGAAGTGAAAGAGCATAGAATAAAAGTATTTTCGGATTTGTAACAATTTTTTCCGCATGAATACACAGGTATTGTGATGAAAATTAAAAAATTCGATATCTCCGAAAGTATTTGGATTTTCTTATCTCCGCCGGTTGATTTGAAAAGAGGAAGTGAAAGAGCATAGAATAAAAGTATTTTCGGATTTTTAGCATTTTTTTCCGCATCTACTGCGACTGTACATATTTACCTTATTTAATAAGTTTTTTTTTATTCTTTGGATCCCACAAGTCAAATGCTGTGGAATATAAAACATGTCAATATGAGGTATGCTCATAAATTACATTAATATAAAAATATGTGGGGGGGGGGGGGGGGGGGAATGCTCACTTTATTAAAATACAATAGACTAATCACAGTATAAATGACATAAATGACATGGAACCGTGTGTACATAAGAATGACATAGGTAAATTAAATCTTGGTCATATTAAGTCATTTTAGTACACAATAAAACAGTTCTTATCACACAATGGTATCAGGTATATCCAGATTTCAGTTAGGTATTTGTTACGAATATAAATGTATAGACCTAAAGGTAACACATTAATACTGATACCGGATACCCAAATTCTGGAAAGTCAGGAAAAAGTCAGGGAAGTTGGAATTGGTAAGGAAAAGTCAAGGAATTTACTTGAAATCCTGTAAAAGTCATGGAAATTTCCTAGTGATAGTATGTAATTTTTGGGTAAAATTTTATGTTACAGTTACTACATACTATAAAATAGCATATGCATTATCCTGTTTGAACTAGTTTGGGGCAATGGTCAATGCTATATCCTAGGTTTTATTTATTTCTTTACTAGCTGAAGTACCTGGCGTTGCCCCGGCTAAACACATCATAATATAAGGAACATCACTACCAATTTTCAATTCTGTAGGACATAAACTTGAAAAACGGGAAATTTGGATTTTAAATTCCCATTGATTTCACAATCTCGGCGCATCAGGGCCACGCATCAGCAAAACTGGGACGCCAATCTTCAGTTTCATTTTGTAGGAAGGCAGGTAACCCCTAGGCAAGACGTGACGGATGCACCAAACGATAGCGCGTTACAAATTCAAGGCAACACTGTGACAACTAGCCCCATAAGCTGGGCGCGGGACTGGACGGCACTGCCCTGGCTGCATGAAAAATCTCGTGTCAATATGCCTATTCCAGTCTACAGAATATCTAATTGTAATCAAATAATATATTTGTCTACTGTGTCAAATATTATGTATGTATGTAGTGTGAATTTCAATAGCACATACTGAACACACACTAACCCAGATACTTGAAATTAAAAATATGAAAAAAAAAAAAAAAAAAAAAAGAATATTAAAGTTGTTAAATATTACAAATTTAAATTAAAAACAATTTAAATGAATAATTCGAAGGTAGAACAATCATATAATCACACAGTGCTAAAGTCCTTCAGTTTATACAGTTATATAGTTATGTCAATGTGTACAAACAACTGAAATTTCACTTAAATCCAATATAATGTTTGAATGAAATAATCGTAAAAGCTTGCTAATATTTCAAGATTTATGTGTGCGTTGGTGTTATTGTATATTTAAGCACTAGACAACACTTTCAACATACCAAACTTCTGCAAAATACTCAGGCATGGGTAGAATGATGAAACCCTAGTCGACAGTACTACCAGGTGGACAGCATAGTCTCCAGAACGTCAACATACTAATGCAGGGTGAGCTAGAACTGCAATAGTCAATGTCTGGAAATTGGCTACCGTTGCTCCTCCGGGATGCTGAAAACTGCTACTATTTTGGTACTATCTCACCAAGATGATATCACGGATCAGGGTACAGGGCGTCGTTTGTGATACAGCCGAAACCTCCAGCCTAAAATGATTGAATTGCCCGATGTGGAAGTTCACAGCACTTTAGCATTACACCCTAAGTCTGATGTGATAAAGTGCAGACATTCTAAAGTTTTACTTATTTTGAAGAAAACTAAAGAATTCTACAGTCTTCGCGAGGTCTTCTTGCCTCCACACACAGGAGACGTCTTACTCGATGTACGAATCATAAGTGACTCTTTTTTGACGATTTTCCAGACTGCATTATTACCAGAAAGTTTCCATTCGAACTGGGTAAGGCAGCAAAGGGAAACATTGCTATGAGAAATATTGGATGACTTAATTTCTACCTGGCAAACTGTGTTCAGGTGCAAGTTCATGAAGAATGTGTGCCTAGTGCAGACTCAGTACAAAAGGGAATGATTTAATTTAAAAAAATAAATATAGATAACAATTTAGGAGAAATTAACCTGCCAGTAAATGTTAACCAACAATCCTATGAAGGGTAGCTTGCTATAACATGTGGTTAACTTTACAAAAAGCATTTAAGAATTCACCAAAGATCGAAAAGTAGTCTTGTTTCTGAATTAAATTTTTAATCTGAATAATTAGAAGAGTTAACATGCCTAAAGGGCGTGTTTTCAGAATAATTTTTACATTTTTAGGCATAAAACAACCGGTACAGATTCTTAAAAGAACTTATGGGACTTGCATTACACCTTTATTTTCAATCCTCCGCCATGTAATGTTACGGTCACTGATCATATTTCATAGTTGTCCTATGCACAACGCTAAAACTGCGCGCCTGTTCAAAGCCTTGCTCTTAGAGGCGATCCTGCTCTAAAAATACCACCTGAGTGCCGCGCATAACATCCTGCCTCACTAATACAGATATACCCCCTGACAGATGAGCCCCTTAATAAGCACTTAAATTACAAAGCAAGAATGGATTAATTTTATTTTTAAGTTAAATTTCTTAACTGAAAGTTGATTTAGTGGATATAATGATATCATCAGAACATAAAATAAAGTATAATTAATGCCTTGAAAGGTAATGAAAAGTGCAACACAGATTTAGGTATCATATTCTAGCTATTGAATTGCTAGCAGAAAACAGAGATGGTAGCAGCAGCAGCAGCAGCACTCAATAGCATGTTTACATTATAGTATAATTGCACACTTGCATACTCACGTAATTGTGCGATTGCATACTTTTTCTCTTGCATACTTCCGCTCACATTCTTACACACTCTCATACTTGAACACTTGTATGCTTGCGCACATGCACATGTGTTTCAAACATTTGTGTACCCTACAAATTTGCTATCCCTAACGTGAGTGGCAGTCATACACCTATTTTCTTAGAGATGTTTGTGGCCATCTCTGCAGAGATGACAGGGGATGGTGACAGAGGGGGTGTTGCTTGGACAGGGCCAGGGCCAGTACACCAAGAACATCAAGGGTGTGGAGGACGACATCCAGAGTGTGATCAAGCGCGTGAACGAGCTGACGGGCATCAAGGAGTCGGACACCGGCCTGGCGGCCCCGGCACTCTGGGACCTGGCGGCCGACAAGCAGACGCTGCAGAACGAGCAGCCGCTGCAGGTAGCGTCTCCGTCCTGTCGTAAACCTTGAATTACAAGCGTCTCATGGGCGTCGCAACCGGGGGGGACGGGGGGGGGGCCCCCCCAATAATAAAAGTCTTCAATTTCGTCCCCTCCAATAATATATTTAGTTTCGTAGTTATATTATTAATATGATTTCTGTGATACAACCCATATGTTGCGCATGGTGCATTTGGTCCAATCGTGGTAATGTGAGCACTGTGTTTTTACAAATTTGTTCTCTGAAAATATTTTTTATAAAAAATAAATTATATATTGCAACCCACTATAATTAGAATATTTATGAAAGAAAAATGCCTAAAAACCACCTTTTTGCACCTTCAAACCCTGAATTTCCCCGGGGGAGGACCCCCGGACCCCCCGCTTTTTTTCCCAGGGGATTGATATTCCTCAACAACTAAATCAATTGCAGTCCCCCCCAAAAAATATATCCTTGCGACACCCATGAGTGTCTGGCTTGTATATTTCATGCTTTAAATATACCTGGCTCATTCACTTTCATTCGTTTATTCATGCATGCATCCATTCACCCGTCCGTTTTCTTCCAAGAATTGTAGCTCTCTGTAAAGTTAACTTTATTTTCAAGGAGCAAGTCTGAGGAGAAACTTTGTGTCAAGTAGAGTACAGTAAGTCCTCTATTTAGGTCGTACCGATTTACGTCGTTTCGGATTAACGTCGCTAATGTTTGAGTACTTTTGTTTCAATTTAAGTTGTCGCCGATTCACAATAACGTCGTTTACAATGACCGTAAATCTTTATTTTAACAAAAACACCGTATATAATTCGTTTATAATTCTTTGTTTCCTTCGGTAGTTAATTTATGCTATGTAGAGTAAGCTACACGTTCACCGCCTTATCTTATCATACATCATGAGGGACGCTTCCTGCTCTCCGCTGCTCTCCGCGCGGTGATGCAATACTACCAGCCCGCCCGCTCGGCCACCCACGTATCTCGCACGTAGAAGTGTTATCTACTTCCCGCAACGACACAGCATTTTCTCCTACCCCTTTTCGTCCAACTCCTTGGCACTTCAGTAGAGGTGTAAAAGTAACTAAAAAAAGTGTACCCGTATGTATTCGTTACTATAACAATTAGTACTCGTTACTTTCGTATCGTTACTCGTTACTTCTGATACCGCATAACATGCTATGTTATGTAACAGCAACGAATCGAGTCGTATTTCGTACGCGTACAGTATGACGTCGCGTAAATAATAATAAATCGAATACAAACAATTAAAAGTATTTGATAATTAACAGCTTTTGTTAACCAAGAAACAATAAAATCTCATTAGAGCAGCTTTATTATAATATCTCTTTTAAGATAAGAACAAAAAACGTGAAAATACACGATAATGAAAAACAAAAACATACATATTTATAATTTGTAAAAAATACTTTCTTACGTTGTTTCTGTTCCAATCTCAAACTTTGTCTACACACACAATACCTTTAATAAACAGTAAAAAACTTCGACGACGAATTTCCAAATTATACTTTTCTTAATAAACAAACATAGTTCTTTGTAACGAATAAGCGTGCGCATGCGTAAAACATACGAAAAATGCGAGTAATGAAATGCATTCGTGTGTACTGTGTAACGTTTCGGTACTCGTTACTAGATGCCGCACCCGTTACTCAGTAACGAATACATACGGTTTGCTACAGCTCTACACTTCAGTCGCTATGATATCATTGAGTTGGCCGGAGTTTTAAACGTGCCGTTGTTAACTTTATCGTGATTAAATGCGTTTGTAGTAGGCCTACAGTATCAGCTCACTGCAATTTATGATTTTTTCTTCATAAGATGTCTTCCAAACGACTATATATATATGTTTTTATATTTCAATCAATAAAGGTAATAAAGCAGCTGGTTAAATAACCATTCTATAAAGCTGAGAAGTACTAGTTGGACTTGTTTCCCACGCTGTCGGTTGTAATTTGCTGATAAAATTGCCCGTTAACACGTCTGTATGCCAGCGCTTCCGGCCGACCTTGGGCCGTGGTCGGCCGGTGGTATGAAACATGGCTCATTTTGCGTCGTTTCTATTTACGTCGCGGTTTTCAGGAACGTAACCCTGACGTAAACCGAGGACTTACTGTATTTTGAGTGATATTATCTTTGAAAGATTTGTGCAATGGGAGTGCATGACTTGATGTAAGCTTTTGGACATTCGCCATTGCTAAGCACGTGTATGCTGTCATCATTTGTGGTTTTTTTTTTCTCGTTTCTCTTCTGTTTTTGGAAAACTATTTTGTTTGTTTCGTCTTTTCGTTTTGCTGTGTTTTTGTCTCGTTTCAACTGTTGTGCTGAATTATTTGGGTTCGGTATTTTTGTGCTGTCATCATTTGTGGGGGGTTTTTCCGTTCTGTTAGTCCATTTTTTTTGTTTTTATTTTTTTGTCGGCCATATTCCTGTTGTGGAGTATTGTTTGGTGTTAAATCCTGACAACAGCAATTTTTTTGCTTAATTTGTGTTTTTGTCATTTGTTTTTTTTGTAGTTTTCTTCTACAGACATACATGTGCTTAGCAATGGCGTATGTCCAAAAGCTTACATCAAGTTATTTTGAGTGAACCAGGCATTCATATTATTTTTGCACGCAGGTGGCAAGGTGCACCAAGATCATCAACGCTGACTCCGACGACCCAAAGTACATCATCAACGTGAAGCAGTTTGCCAAGTTCGTGGTTGACCTGGCGGACTCTGTGGCCCCGACGGACATTGAGGAAGGAATGAGAGTCGGGTGAGCGCATTGTCGTGTTACAGACACCTAGTTTATTCATCACATGTTACTCATGTTTACAGAGATGACTAGTCAGCAACTTGGAATCATTAGTTTTATATTAAAAACTAGGTGGTTATTTTTTTATAGGTGCTAAAGTGCAAAACAAATAAAATAAAATTAATAAACAGATAGATTTACTAAAATTACCAAAAAATTTCTTCAATTTAATAAACCAAGAAATAAACATAATTAACAAATTTAACCAATTAAAAAAAAAAAAAACATTTTTCGGGGGAGCTACTGTTAGTCTCTGTTCAGTTTTTTAGCTATAGGGAAGCTGGCCACACACTCATACACCAAAAACACTCAAACTTCCGCTAAACTGTATGAAATACAAATATCTGTTGAAACAATTTGTGCGCCACCTATTGCAAAATAGTTATACAAACTCAGAACCTTTCGCGGGGATGCGCATAACAACACACTCAAAATTTCATTAAAATCGGATGAATGGTACAGGAACGCATGTGGGACAAAGCAACGAAAATTCAAGACGTGATGGGTGCCCCAAACAATAGTGCGTTTGACATTCAAGGCAACGTCATCTATTGACGAAGTTCAAAACTATTACATATTTTGCTAGCCGCCGCGAGCTCCGCTAAGCGGACGGGTCTCGCCAAGAAGAAGGATATGAAGTTGTCAGATCTTACCATTGTATCCATCAGGATGAAGGGATCAACAGTGCGAGAGAGAGAGAGCAGTCGTGCCCGTGGCTTGCAGCGTGGACCGCAACAAGTACCAGATCCACATCCCGCTGCCGCCGAAGATCGACCCGACCGTGACCATGATGCAGGTGGAGGAGAAGCCGGACGTGACGTACAGCGACGTGGGCGGCTGCAAGGAGCAGATTGAGAAGCTGCGGGAGGTCGTGGAGACCCCTCTGCTGCATGTGAGTGCTCCGGCCCTTGTCACTCGGTGTTCCCTTTATCAATGAGAGGATGACAATACTCGTGGTCCCATTTCGACAGGCAAAAAGTAAACATCATAGCCATGAATAATAAGTTTTGCTTTTCGAGGGTTTGAACTGTGAAAGTTAAAATTTTTAATAACACAAATTGTGTTGAATTTTTTTTAATATTTTAAGTCATGGTACCTTTTGAGAAATGAAGTAAAATGTAGTCGTATTAAGTTACTTTGTTACATGAGATTGCCTGGATCAGTTTAAGAGAGGAAGTTTGCAGATTCAGTCATAATGGAAAATTGTGAAAAAGCAATTAATTGTATCTATGGTACACATGCTGTAAAATTTCTTTGTACATTCACTTGTAACCACTATTCTAGCTTAACAAACGAGAGAGTAGGCTATTACATGTTTATTATTGAATTTGTTGTGTATGTTTTCAGCCGGAGAAGTTTGTGAATCTCGGTATCGAACCCCCGAAAGGGGTCCTGCTGTTTGGACCGCCCGGCACAGGGAAGACCCTGTGCGCCCGTGCCGTCGCCAACCGAACCGATGCGTGCTTCATTCGTGTCATTGGCTCCGAGCTGGTGCAGAAGTACGTCGGAGAGGTTCGTACACCTCATGCTTGTGTTGTAATCAGTGATTACTGAAGGTTTTTTCTTTTATTAATGGTAAAAGATAGCAAAATTTTTTTAAGTAGCTTTGTAAAGTTAAATTGAAAAAGGTAAATTAAAAAAAAAAAAAAACAATTTAAGTAGTCTGCTTATAGCAAGTACTTTATACTGCTTACAGTAGTGAAATAAAACATGCATGGATCAACAGGGTTTTTTAAAGTTACACTTGAACCCAGATATTACGTATGCTCACATTTCCACGAATTGCATTCGTAAAATCGCTACCTTTGTAAAATCGGGGGTGGCCTATTATCCCACCAACCCCCTCCTTCCTCGAAGAAAAATACTGTTTAATATTTTTGAACCAAATATGCGTGCAAATATTAGTGTTATTTGGTCTTACTAAATAAAATACCATTAAATATTAAATACTACTATCAAAATCCAGCTGCAGCGTTTGAACATGGAATGCGTGCTGGCCTTCTTTGCCTGGTCCACTCACCCACCTTCCTCTGCGCTGCGGCCGGTCTCGGATGCTTGACATTTTTTTCTGCTGCCTCTTTCTTAGCAAACATTAAAAAAAAATTCTACTTTACGTTAAAGCGTATCGTGCCCGCCTTTCATACATACTACGATCGCGTAAATAGTGACTTCCAGTTGTGAACAGTATGTGGAATGCTAATACTAATAACTGCTCGTATTTTTTATCGGTCTACGTGTTTGAGATATTTATCATGTAAAATAAACATGCGAACCACGTATAGTAGCATGTAATATTCAGTCTCCTTACCCGCTTCTTATTTTGCCACCACTGATACTTTTCTCCTCCCCCCCTTTTTTTTATTAATTGCACTCAAGGACATACCAGTATCCAGTCATTATGGGAGAGGTAAAGAAGGGTTGAAGAGCAACAGAAATACTACTGGTTAGACAAGACTGGCCCAGGCCTGGTTCATAAGCTGGAAAAGTTTCCTGCCTAGAATTTCTAGGTGCTTCCCCTTATCAGATTTATAAGTTAATCTTAAACAGCTTGCAGTTTAAAATGTTTACGAAAGTTTGTTGATTTTGATTGCCAGAATTTAGGAGACGCAGCCCATAGTTCTGTGTATACCTATACTGTTTCATAAAAGTGATCATAAGTGTTTGTGGTTAAGAAATGCCAAAATGACAAAGCATGCACACGTGCTCATGCACACATGAGATACCTCTCTATTTATGTATATCTACCTATGTTTCTCATTATCAATCTCTATCTCTCTTTGTCTCTTTCTCTCTCACTATCTTTATATATCTCTCTATCTCTTTCTATCACTCTATTTCTCTATCCCTCTTTTATATTTAATTAAATTCAATTCTGTAATGAGTGCGCACTCATACACCGAAAACACGCAAACTGCCGCTAAATTATATTAAATACACACATTATTGAAATGATTTACGTGTCATGTATTGTAAAATGGTTGTACTGATTTAGAAACCTTCGCAGGCATGTGCATAATAACTCACCAAAGTTTCATCACAATTGAATGAATTCTATAGTTACGCATTCATTTTTATATGTATAGATTAGCCTTTATACAGCTAAAATTTGTTTTGCTGTACAATTGCTAACCAGTTGACTTCAGCTTCAGAACAGACATGTAGACTAATACCTCCATGGATACGACTCGCACGCCACCATTATTACTATAGAAAAGAGGAATTGTCATAAAATATTTACTGATAATTATCAGATACGACTCGCTCGCCACCTATGTATGTAATCTCACCTAGACAGTAATCTACCTCATGTTTCAAATGTCAAGTGTGCACAGGGTTTCACAGGGTTTCTTCCACTTACTTCTGCTTCTCTTCAGTGTGGCTGCTGGCAAAGTCTCCGCCTTCCCCCCACTTTCATCCTCCCAGGCGACTTCGTCTATCACAACATTCTGTGCTTTCTGAATGACTACTTTTCAACAACAGTTTATATATATATATATATATATATATATATATATATATATATATATATATATATATATATATATAAGATAGAATGAATGAATCAAGGTTTGGTTCTTGTAGAAATCAGGGCCATTAAGGACAGAGAGAAATGATGTACGAATGGAGCATTGCTGTAATCTGTAAAGAATGGGTGGAGGAAACGGGAGTAGCCGGAGAAAACCACTGACTCGCAGCATCGGCAAAAAAATCCGAGGTCGACCCCACCTAAACTGGAACCCGTGTTAGCTTGGTGGGAGGTGAGTGTTCTGACCACTTGACCAGTGCAAGTAAAATATTTCCGTTGCACACTTTTAAGGCATTTAATATTTAACGTTTTTATGCAGACCCATAGTTGATTGTTAAAGCAGATGTAAGTAATGTTTTGAGTAGAATAAGCATTCCCTCTCATGCACAGTATTTCTGCCTTTGTGCAGCTTTCTAGCTGTGTTCTCCACATGGAAGCATATTTTTTTATTGCTAACCGGTAACCAGAAACAGAAACGGCATTAATTGAAGCGAAATGCTGTGGGAAAGTGACGAGTTGTGTGTTTGTTCGTGGAGGCGGATGCTGTGGCACTGTACGGCAGGGAGTGTGTGTGTTGGCGCGCGCAGGGAGCCAGGATGGTGCGGGAGTTGTTCGAGATGGCTCGCAGCAAGAAGGCGTGCCTCATCTTCTTCGACGAGATAGACGCCATCGGGGGGGCCCGCTTCGACGACGGCGCGGGCGGCGACAACGAGGTGCAGCGGACCATGCTGGAGCTGATCAACCAGTTGGACGGCTTCGACCCGCGGGGGAACATAAAGGTTGCGCTTGTTGCCTCTTTGCCTCTTTGTGTTTGTCACTTGTCCTGTACATGACCGGTCAGTTTTGAACATCTACCTCAAATGCAATGCTTACAGTGGACCTCTTCACCGGTATCATATTTAATATATTTAAAAATAATTCACCATTTTTTTATATTTGACTAAGTCACATTAACATTTTAGTGAATTACCCGTAAAAAGTAACTAAACAGATTACGGAGACGAAACTTAAAAATTTGAAAGTTTATACATGTATAACTGGTTACTGCATAACTTAATTATGAATTTGTGCGTAAGATTAATTTTTTTACATGTTAGCTGCTATTTATAAAAAAGTCGGGCAAATATACTTTATAAATTATTGCCGAAATTCGTGGTGGTCACTCACTAGTAGTTCATTTTCTCTGTGTTCCACGCCTGGTTAGTGCAAACATACTGAATTGTGTGGTCAGATTTTTGACCATAACAAATAGTTAGGGAAAGAAAAAGGTAAATTTGTAGTGTAGTGGCTTCGAGATGTTTGTTGAAATGTTTAAATTTTTGAAAGAAAGTGTTTTTGGTCAAATTTTTGAAAAGAAAAAGGTAAATTTGTAGTGTAGTGGCTTTGAGATGTTTGTTCAAATGTTTAAATGTTTGAAAGAAAGTGTTTTTATGCAGCTAATCAACCTTTGTCTTCAGGTTTTTTTCCCCCACATTGTTCTCCATGAACAGCTACTCTAAATATTGATTTAAAATGTTTGAAGAACCGCAAAATACTGCAAAACCGATCCATTTCATGACAGGGTGGCCAGCCAACCGGAAAATCGGGAAATACGGGAAATAGCCAGGATTTCTTAAAAAAACCAGGAATACCGGGAATCAACCAGGAATTTTTATTAGAACCGGGAATTTTTTTATGAAGTAACGGTTGCAATAACATACGGCTGTTAAATGATCACGTTCACCACCCGTCGAAGCACGACAGCGTGCTCGTGTGCTATATTTTGTGAAAGTTAATTTGTTCATATTGCATTTAAAAACTTTTGTAGTACGTAAGAAACCGTTAACAATTCAGACTTCCATACTTATTATGTTTCTGTATTCAAAAGCAACAGCATTTTGGCTGAAAACGTTGTTGTAGGGTGGTAGTAATTTCTCGCACTGCATGTTGGTAGCACTAGTTTTGTATGTATATTTGTTTTTACTTTGCGCTCATTTTGTTGCGTCACGGTATCACGGATACTTTTCTCGAGTTTTTTTAAAAAGTTTAGTTGTGCGGGACGTTGTTTTGAATTTTTTAAACTAACATGTAATTGGCGCAGACTATCAAAATGTGAACGAGTTCGGTCACCACGTACAATGACAAATATACGGAAGAGTTTGAATGGGTGGAGAAAGATCCAAAGTGCAGGACACACGCTATTTGCAATTTGTGTAATGTTAAAATCAATATCGGTAGCATGGATGGGAAGAACAGCATTAGCCAGCCACGCAAGAGAGGCAAAACACGTGCGTTTGGTGTCAAGTAATTTTTGTGACGTGAGATTATAAATTTTTTGTTGGTGGTAGGTTTTGTTTTAAGCAAGTTCATTGATTTAATTTTTAAGCCTATAGTTAAGTTGTCTATTGTTTAACGCCAATAAAACATCATATTGTGTGTGCTTTGTGTAACAAAAATGCAAATTGTAGGCAAATATTGATAAAAACCACCCTTGAAAAAACCTGGAAAAAACCAGGAATTTTATTATCCTAGAAGAGTGGCCACCCTGCATGAAAATCGTAAAAACATTTTTTTAAAATGTTGAGTTTGTGAATTATTGATTAAATTAACTCATATTTACATTTGAAAACCCTATATATTTACACATTTTTGATTTTAATTGCAGCCAGGCAAACTGTTTTAATTCAGGAAGATTACAAACTAATTTTCTGTTATTTCCTCTGGAATCCAGAACAATTATTTACATTTGTTTATTTTGTTTTTGAATTGCAACAACTGTTTCATCATAGTTAAGTACAGCAAGTAAGCTACTATTGTGTCGCTTAGTGGCAGATTGATTGTGACTATTGATTTATACGCTGTTGTAACTAACACATTTGTTTAGTTGGCGTTTATTTATTTTTTATTACTATGATCTGTGTGATGAAACAAATGCAAATAATAGTTGGTTTTCGTTTGAAATGTCACAAATTTTGCCATGTTTTAAATTCTCACCACAATTTTTTCTGCCACTGATTAGCGAGAAAGTAGTGAAATAACTTTGAATACGTGTTGTGCCTAGTATTATATATGTTTTTGATTATTGTTTGTGGGTTATGTATAGTGCACAATTGACTTAACCTCAACAGTGAACGTTGGTGTATGACTATCTAATGAGGTATGCTGTGTAAATTATTCTTTAGCAATTGAATACCGTATATACTCGTGTATAGCGCACTCTTTTTTTCCCTCAAGTAAAGGAAAAAAAAAATCAAGGATGCGCGCTATACACGGAAATAAAAATATTTTAGGGGGGGGGGGGGAGGCGAGGAGTGGTAGTCGTTAACTGCCGGGTGATGGGTGACCCCACACATACGCACAAGCAATGAGGCCTCTCTTTCACACACACACACGCACGCGCGCGCAAGGTGAGTCATCTAGTCCTCCGCGCCAGCTTTGCAACGTAGCGCAACGGGAGTGGTGGTGTTTAGTCCTGTCAACTGTCAAGGTTACTTGATGGTCATAGTCCCATTCATGCCTGCCTCCCTCCATCCGCCTTGTACCAGTACGATACAGCGCTTCATTATCTTCCATCTACAAAGCAGAGTTTAGCTTGCTCGTGTCATTTCAGATGGTACAGTATGCCACAAAAGTTTCACTTTCAGGTGGAAGAGTATTTAATTTAAGTATTTTCCTGACACATCACCACACATCAATGTAAATAATCATTTGTTTCATAAGTAATTACTTAACAGGTACCACAAAATGTTAGTAATATTTATTTATGGGAAAAAAATTCATAATTTTTTTCTTTGGAATTTGTTGCAAAAATCGTGGTGCGCACTATACACGAGTGAATACGGTATTCATTGTTTTGAAGTGTTGGCATTTGAAGTACAATCAAATACGAATAATAAACTACATATTTTTATGTGAGAGTACAAATATACGCACAGGCCTATTAATGATGCAGACCTTTTTAGCCACACAATGGTAACGTTAAAGTTTTTGAGTTATCCTTTTCTTCATTGTATTCCCTCAATTTTAGAATTTTTTAAATACTAAGGATTGAAGGTATTTGAGAATTTGATTGGCTCATCCCGGTTATAAATACATATCTTTGCATCATACTGTTATGATTAATGAGGTTTTTTTTTTAATAGTACTAGAAAGAACTTTTTGGGAGAAATCTAATTATTACAAATTTTAATGTGTAGGATTAAGAATGAATTAACTTAAAAACGTTAAAAATATAAAAATTAATCTAAAAATGATATTGGTGAAGCACATGAAACAGAATGTGTAGCTTGGTGCGGCACGTGCTGAGAAGTGTGGTGTGTTCCCAGGTCCTGATGGCCACCAACCGACCGGACACGCTGGACCCCGCGCTCATGAGGCCCGGCCGCCTGGACCGCAAGGTGGAGTTCGGGCTGCCCGACCTGGAGGGACGCACACACATCTTCAAGATCCACGCCCGCTCCATGAGCGTGGAGCGGGACATCCGCTTCGAGCTGCTGGCCCGGCTCTGCCCCAACAGCACCGGTAATATCATTCATTCACTCAGAGCTCTTTGCTAACCCTGTTCCTCCTAGCATTGCTGCAGAGTCTGTGGCGCAAATATCTCTCTTCCACTCGATTGGAACAACCATCGATTTGACTTTTTAGAGGCACATTAAACTTGAAACACTCCCCATTCGTTTCCTACTTTTCCTATCATCGTCCTATCCTTAACAGAATAACACAGACTGGAAGAAGTTAAATAGCAAACATGTATAAATGTTATAGTTAAAATAATCTCTTCGTTAAAGTAATAAACATATTTGAATTAATGCGTGCAAATAAAAGTAAATTTATCAATTAAATTGTAGATTTCATTTCACTCCTTCTTTGTATCCATACAAAATAGTGATAATTTAATAAAAATGATTCAATTTTTTTCATAAAAGTATGCAATCATTTCATCAATGTTTTGTTATGACGTCACGTTAAACTATCGTCCGTAAACTGACTTTACAGACAACCAATTTTTTTTACTTTTTTATCTGCGAACTTACCGTATTTTATTGCATATTCATCCCACATTTTATATCATAACCTAGTTTGAAAAGTAGGGTTGCGGTTTTTAGGTGAAAAAAAAAGCATTTTTGATGAGGTAAAGTTATAAAAAACAAAACCTTTTCATGGAAAGTACGTTTGTTAAAAAAAAGTTTTTAACATATGTTTTCTTAGACAGTGTCTGCAGTTTTCATTTTTTTTTCTTTCAGATTAGGTATCAGTTCTTCACAGTGTACGCGCAAGTTGTCTCTGGGTTTGTGTGGTTTTCAGTACGTGGTGAAATCTCGGTCAAATGATTTATTCAATTTACAAGTGACAGTTTCTGTAATTTATGATACTTTTTTTTTTAATAGCGGATGATTTTGCGCCAGTAGACCATTTCTGAACTTTAACATGCTTCATTCACTGAATCCACTTACACACATTAATAGGCTCATAAAGGTTTATCATCAGATGATGACTCACTACGATGTTTGTATTTTGGACAAACATCTGCAACACAGCAATTTAAATATGGATTTTAATAACTCGTATGAACCATTAATGCAAATCGCGGGTATGTGGGAATAAGGGGATATGTCAAATATTGGCAAAAAGGTTTTTTTATATGGTATGGAATAAAGGAGAACAAGCTCTATAAATTGGTACAAATGGTTTAAGTATAGCACCCTTGTGTGTTATTCTATGGCACTGAACTTTTGGAATGATTAATTACTGATCTTGCATACTTGGAAGAACTTTAAATGTTTAATATCTTAATTCAAGTAATTTCGACATATCCCCTTTTTCCCGCGCACCCACAAAATATTATTTGGGGTGTTTGTAATGTCGGCTGCAACGTTTGTGTGGTTGTCAGGTGCTGAGATCCGGTCTGTGTGCACGGAGGCAGGCATGTTTGCGATCCGTGCGCGCAGGAAGGTGGCCACGGAGAAGGACTTCCTGGAAGCGGTCAACAAAGTCATCAAGTCGTACGCAAAGTTCTCCGCTACGCCTCGGTACATGACTTACAACTAGCTGCGTTCGACTGCATGTTTGCCCAAGTGCACTAAAATAAATTCTGTAATACTTACACTCATGTTAATAATTTATGAATTGATGTACAACAATTTTTTCTTTAAACCTGTACTCTTTTTCATAAGTCCTTAATGATAAAGAAATACTAGTTTATGGCATAGACTTGCTGCCTCTTGCATATGGATGCAGCACAACCACAGAGAACCATAGACATTTTGAGGAATTTATGTGAGAGTGGAGCATAAGCAATGTTACATGATTAGCAGCTTCAGAATCTCAAAACTTGCTCAAAATTCGGTCTGGTCTTACGCTTTTGTAGTGTTTAATGAAAAATTAAATATACTTTTTTTCAGAGTAAGAACATTACAGATTGGGGCCGGAGAATTAGCATTAAATGGGTTTATTTTTTATTTTCACTTATATAATAATACTTTTTTTGCTAATTTCCTAAATTACATTTTCAACATACCTGTTTTTTTTTTTTTTTAAATTAGATTAAATTAGTTATATGTCTTTCATTTGTAAAGTCACCATTTTGTGAAATGTCATTCAACAGTTACATTTTTAGTGTTTTCAAAATTGTGTTACAGAATGTGAATGTAGTATTTCAGACGTAAAACAACCTGTGTTGTATACTTCACGTCACCTGCTTCATCTTTCATTTACTTTATAAAATATTTATCACAGTCACAGATTTGTATGTTGAGATTGTCTGACATATCACACTTATAATTTAATTTTTATAAACTAATGATTGTGTATCATCTGACATGCTGATAACACGTCCACCATCTTTGCTTTAGGTTGTACCATTTTTCATTTTGCTGTGGCAAGATTGGAAGGTAAACCACAGCAGCACTACAGGTGCTTGGAGTTCCCCAAATTTAGAACATGTGGCGAATTGCGATTTTAAAGATTGTCTTTACACTAGTTGCGACTAGTGTGCTTTGTTATATTGCATGTGTGTAACTGCGGCCAAGTGACATACATCTGAAATAACTTAGATATATAAAAGCAAACCAATTGATACAATTGATTTGTAAATTACTATAATGTAGTATACTCTTTATATTAACCTTGAAATTAAAAGTTTTCTGGGGGGGGGGGGGGGGGGGGCAATGCTTTCGTAAAGTTGAATTAAAACTAAAATTCTTTGTCTTCATGTTCAGGAAAATTAAAAAATTTAATGAAGTTTCGAAGATTTTTCTTAGAGCAGAATACACTGAAAGCTGGATTCAATGCTGGTATTTGTGCCATAAATAACGTACACCTTTATGTAATTACTTTACAGTGGAAACTCATATTTATGTTCTTGTTACCCTGCAATTTATGCAGTTTTCTTAAATTATTGTCTCTCGCTGACGTGCGTGCTAGTTTTTATAAAATAAACTGACAAGAAAGGGTAGCTCGCTGCTTTTGTTTTCTATTCTGGAAGAGGACTGGTTTAAAAAAATATGGTAGTCGGGCATACAAAAAGAGGATGGAGGGTTAACACTAGTGCCATATTTCTTAATCACCAATAAACTGAGATACGGAACAAAGACTTTGCTTGTACTCTACTGTAGACAAATAGACAAATATATGTTGCGACTAATAATGAAGGGTGACCCTTATGGCAGAAAAGGTTGTATTTTTACTACCCAAATTATAGCTGCGACTCTTTTGCAGGTAAATATGGTAAACCAGTTTAATACTCTGCACCGAAAAAAACCCCTGCAACTACTAGAGTTTGACACAACTAAAAAAAACGAAGTTTGGACTCGAGTAACAGTTTGGCTTGGCTCTACTAAAAAATTTGGAGACATGTCAATCTCTTGTTTTCGATTTTCCAAAGCTTTGCATGCCCCCAATTTATTGTCACTAAATGTCATAACTAGAGACCCCGAAAAATGGTGAAGCACGAAATTCACGAAAATTTAATACTTTAAACAAATTTTGCGACTTTCCTATGATTTCGACATAGTCACGAAATTCACAAATTTCCGCACGACATTCGCACATTTTCGCGCGAAATTCACGCATAAACATAGGCGTGAAATAAACATAGACTGAAAGCCTAGTGCCGTGATATTATCTTCGTTTTGACACGTTACTGAAATCCACTTATTTTTATTACTCTGTTTACAAGCAGTAAATATTGCCATCGCAAATAAAAACAAAACGTAACATGTCAACAATCGATATGTGCGCACTACCAACATAACAAAATTGACTGTCCACAGTTTTCGTGTTTTGAATAATGGTCGTTTCTGCCGCACGGCGCACTGGTGTCGATTTTTCTAACCTAATTTAATTGCATGGAGCTAAGATGGCAGTAATTTTTGCGTGCACATATCTATGAGTGTTTACAAATACCGTCCACATTTTGTAAGTTTTGTACAATTGAATTTATGGCTAAGATGCCGAAAACTTTGACAATGTTTAATCGCGAAAGAGATGAAATAGGATGGATTTTGGATTTTATATTTTTGATCAGCGGGACAAAATTATGATGTGTAAGTTCTGCAACGTGCGGGTTGATAGGACACACAAAGACACGCGCAAAAAGCATGTGGCAAATGACACAAAACAAAACAGAAAATAATTATTTTTTCAAGCAAATTCTACCGTGTCTAAACATATCTCAATAGGCGACAGCGTGAATAAAGCAAACAAGCTTGAAAGTGCAGAAAACAAGAATTTGTTTCTGATTTTGTTAATATGATGCTGTAGGTTAACATTCCTTTGGAAAAAGCTGATCATCCAGCTGAGGGAATGGTTTAACACCCATGTTGAAGGTTAGCCTTATTTATT
This sequence comes from Bacillus rossius redtenbacheri, assembly GCF_032445375.1. NCBI lineage: Eukaryota > Metazoa > Arthropoda > Insecta > Phasmatodea > Bacillidae > Bacillus > Bacillus rossius. The sequence goes on along the minus strand of NC_086338.1, from coordinate 32,666,724 downwards.
TAGAAATGTTTTCCCCCTCTAATAAAAGTTCATAAGCATATGTAGGCCTACAATATTAGCCATTAACTTACCTTTAGGCCCAACTAACCTTTACTTCAAATAAATATGCAAGTACCTCAGATTAACAAACATTTAAATAGGATGGATTGCATTGTGAAATGGTGAGCACACAAGATATTTTTGACTGATTGATGGTTTGACTCTGTAATCCAGCAGTAATCTTGTAAAGGTTAAGTTAGGTTTGGCTAAGAATAGTTTTGAGTAAATTAGCCCATTAATATTTTCAGCGATAACCTTATAAATGTTACCTATTTATAAGTATATTGTATGTTATGTATACATTTAAGGTGCAGGGGATTTGCCATCAGCCAACACACTTGGAGAAACTTATGTCCCAAAAATTGCCCAGACAAATAAGAAAGCAGTAAGGCACGCTGAAGAAGACAAACAGATTGTATTCTTGTGTGATGAAACGACAAACAAAGTGGGCCGATGTAAGGCAGAGTCTGCTACTTTGTAGTGCCTATCCACTATGAGGTTTTTTTTTACACTGCCAATGGCATAATTTTTTCACCATTTTTTTGGGGTCTCTACCGATTGCTTATTTTTACACAGATTTTTGGCACCGCTTGCTTATTTTTACACTGATTTTTTTACACCGAAATGAGCCAGTTTTAACCATTTTCTGGGGTCCCTAGTCATAACTGTATAGGCCTGTGCAACTATTAAAATTTTAGAATATGAATAATAAACTATTTATATTCGATTTGACTTCGATATAACGAATATTCGTGTCCTTACGAATTTTGACATAGCATACCTCATGTGTGTGTCTTATACCAACATTCACTGTTGAGGTCAAAGTCATTTGTGCGATACAAATTCCCTTTTTTGATGTTTTAATGGGACTTAATCAAAAACAAGAACAATAAGCAATGTTTTAAACATGCAACAAGCAGTCAAAACTTTTTTCACTACTTTCTCACTAAACAGTATCAGAGAAATTGTGTGAATGATTCAAAAGACATCATACTTGTGTCATTTCACACTTGAAAACAAAATATTATTTATTGTCGCAACAAATATCATGATTACATACACCAGAAGTATGTAATGGTTTAAAATTCCAGATGAAATTAGCAGAAATTGTGTTTATAATATTGCTGAACAAAAAAGTAATTTACTTGATTGTTAACAATGAAAACTTGTGAATAACTAGGGTTTAAATGTGTAAATATGAGTTCATTTTATTTGGGAATACAGCATTCAAAAACAATTACAGTAGAACCTTGATTAACCGGGGTAATGGGGAGGTCAGCACGGATAATTGAAAATCACAGACAATCAAATTCAAATTTATTTAGGTTATACATTAAAGCAAAATTTCCTAAGAAATTCATACAAAAACATATAAACAAATGTACAAGTATTACTGACACTAAATATTAATTCTAGTCCGTTTCTTTGTCCATTCAGTTATACTTTTAATAAATAGTTTTTAGTAGAGATGGACGAGTTGAGGTTTTTTGGCTTCGAGTCGAGTCGAGCCGAGTTTAGCAATTCATATTTCGAGTCGAGTCGAGTTCGAGTCACCAAATTTTTGTAGAGGTCGAGTCAGTTCGAGTTTCATAATTTTATAATTTTTTGCGTCGAATATGATAAATAAAATATTATTACACCCATTGATATAAAAATTGTGTATCCAAGATGCATCTGCATTATTTAAATATTTTAAATGATTAATTAGAAAATCATTGTTATTTAAATATTTTAAATGATTAATTAGAAAATCATTATGTTATTTAAATATAAAAAACTAAGCTTTATTTCAACATGATTTCACAGTATCTTTAATGTAGCTATCCTAACCAAATCAACCGTCCACAATGTTTTAAAGTATTTATAATGTAGCGAACCTAACCTAATTGACCATAGTTATCATGAGTTGTCCAAAATAAACATTCACGGACACACTGCTAACGAAAAATATGGCGGCGTACAAATAAATACCGTTGCCTTGTTTATGGTATTTCCTTTTATCAACACCGCCATATTTATTTACAATGAACAAAAAAAAACGAAGATGTACGATCGGGAGTTTGGCTCTTTCGTCTGTGAAAAGAAGGCTTCCCGAGTTACGTAACTTTTTTTTTCGATCCACCGGCAGATCCCCACATGAACAAACAGCTCAAGGGATATAGGCCTTGTCACATTGTCACATTCTCAATGTAAATACACTTTTCGCGGCAAGATTATTCGCCCGGAACTTGTTACAACTACAAGAATATCAATATGTTTTTAAATAAATATTTCATGCATTTGATTTGGCGATCAGTAACTGATTGCCAAATAATATGCATGAGTGTTGTTATTATTATATTTTATTCAAACAAAAGGAAAGTAATTTTATCCTAAACGGTATTGACACGCAGCGCTGCGTAGCGGAGCACAGCTAATTTTAGTTCCAAAATGCAAGGCTGGCTGGCCTTACACGCAGCCATTTTCACGCATCACGGTTTGGTGTTATTTACTAAATATTACAATATAATTATTTTATGTTTTTATTTTTAGGTTACGGAAATCTCTTGTTTATACGAGTTTTTATAAACGGGGCACGATAAACGTGATGATTATTAATACATGTGCGTTTTGCAACATATTTTTCTTCAGTGAAAATCCATTTGACGTATTTTGTAAACAAATGCGGTACCGTATTTGAAGTAAACACAGGATGAAAAACAAAATGAAAACAGTGCACGCTGTTTTCCAAGCCTTTTTTTTAATATATAAAATGGTCATGTGACATAATTTTGTCCTATAAACTGTCGCCACTATCGACAAAATCACGTTACGACGTCACCTTCATAAATGATGTACTGCAACATGTTTGTTTTGACAGTTTAATTATTTATTATTATTTACGATTTATTTTATTTTTGTTTGCTCTATGTATAATATCATTTATTTTCAGAAACGGCAATATTTGGTTATGTATGTCTATGGAAAAGTGATTCTTTGGATTTTTACCGGACTATTTGAACGAGGTATTGTTGATACCCCTCTAAGGACTAATGGACTTGAAAACTGTAAACGGTAAAATTAACGCCGTAATTTTATTATGTAAATTATTAATTTTAATATTTATGTATTTGAATTTTAAGTGAAATTTTGTTATCCGCGCAATTGTTGCGTTCGGAGTTTACGTTTTCGGTAAGAAATTAGGTAACTGAAACGGTCCTTTTGGCCAATCACGGGCCACCATTTAAAAGTGAGTCTTACTGGTTATTTTGAGGAAACTAGTAAGAAAGGGAGTTCTACAATGGCCAGCTGAATGAGCGGCAACTTCGTGACGTCGGCGAATTTAAATCCTGAAAATTAGCTATCTAGCATCAGGCATCCCGGATAGTGGATGATAATTATGAACCATTAGGGAGTTCAGAACATTTAAATAGGATTTATCTAAAAAGATAAATATCATAGGAGTGATTAACGTGAGTAATAAAAGTGCCCAGATTTTTTGTGCCCTAATCTTATGCACGAATCACGAAACTCCCGTTTTTACGTCACATCGTCGCCGAAACTTATTATTAACATTGATTTCATGAATTAAATTGACTTTATAGAGGATTTAAATAATACTTGGACATAAATTTTACGAATTTACACATTAATTAACAGACTCAGTGGTCCTATAGATGAGAGGCTCTGAGCTCTGCCGATGATTTTGAACCTATCTAGCCGAGGTAAATTGATTTAAGTTCCCTAAAAAAAAAACATTAATTAAAAACTGTGTAGTGTCAACGAACCCGAATTAAGACTTTTGAAAATATTTAAATGTGCGCAACATAACTCCTGGTAATTGAACTTTTATTGAATTACTATGATGTCACCGTTAAGTTAGGTTGTTGTTTTGGATATGAATAATAATTAAATATATTAATAAGATTGAAATCTTTTAAATCGTTTTTACATTGGAAATAAAATAATTCTATATTTAATATTCACAGTGTTGTGTTGTGTTATTTGTAATTCCACCTACTCCAGTGTGTATTTATGTATGTTCCATATCAATCAAATAACACCTAACTGTGACTTACCTTATGTCAACATTACCAGTGAAGAGTCACACAATTTAAGAAATCTAATTTATTACACAGTTTTATTCAGCCCAACGTTTAAGTGTGTGTGTGGAGCCTACTAAGCAGCACGAAAGTAGCTCTACATATTTAATTGGCTACCCTAGCGGGGCCTAAACAACTAAGAAGGTTCCCGCACATATTTATTTGGAGCCCATACGGTGGGGCCGATTTTGAGGTTAAGGGACACCTCAACAATTTTTTTGTGTAAATTCTGTACCATCCGAGTACTGTGTGCAAGTGCACTATTTGTGTAACGCATTATTTTTTTCAATTACTTCCTTGCACACCACTATGGCCGACGAACAAAACAAATACTTTCTTAGAGAAAGATCACGAAGTGTAGGGGAGGAGTATGCTACTGCACAAACCTCAAGCAGTGAGTCGAATCCTTCATCATCTGCAGGGAATTCGCCTGTAGTCACCTGTGAGGAAAGGTTAGGGCGGCTCACATCTCCCCTAATCATGGAGCAGGAAAACATAAATGACACTGTCCTACACACAATTGCACCCCAGGATAGCACTCCTACTCCACCACCAGTGACACTAGAGTCACTGATGCAGATCTTGCTGCAGACAAATGCTCAGATGAAGCAGAACGACTCTAAATTGGAAAAAAACAACACCGTTCTCACTGAAAAACTAGAGCAAAACAACACTGCTCTCACTGAAAAACTAGAGCAAAATAACATCAATCTCACGGCTGAGTTGAGGGCTGGATTGGAACAGACCAATGCTGCCATGGAACAGAACAATGCCAGCCTAAGGAATCTCGAGCACAGCATCGAGGTTAGACTCTTGCAACAACATGAGGAGATTCAGCAGATAGCCGAACAGGTCTCCCAATACAACAGCAGGGTAGATGGGTTGGAATCCCACGTCACGTCCCTGAGGAACATGATGGCCAACGAGCATCGAGGACAGGCCAACGCCAGGGAAGAGGTGCGTGAGCACATCCAGCACCTGGAGAGTAGGCTTGGTGACATCGAGGTGGCCACAGCTACGCTGAGGGACAGGTTTGAAAATCTATCTGTCCAACCGAGCCCTACAGCTGCATCAGCTGGTAGTATAGGCCAGGCCCAGGCAAGCGAGTGCCACGGACCTACTGTTCCAACACTGCCCACCACAAGCAAGCAACAGGGCGGCACCGAGTGCTACACTGAGCACCTGCCCCAGGAACCGTCACGTGTCACCCCCATCACTCATCGGCCAAGTAGCAGGACGTTTGTAAACACGTCGAGTATGGACCCTGCTACTCTGATCCACCACCCGGCCAAGCATTGGGCAGAGGCCATGCCCACGTTTTCAGGAAGGGTTACCGAGAACCCTATACGGTTCTTGAAGCGCTTTGAGGAATATGCGGCCACGTTCAATCTCAGCGAGGCTGAGGTACTAAAATGCCTCAACAGTGCGTTGAAAGGGCAGGCTTTCTACTGGTGGGAAATGCTGAGTGCAACCACCAGTAGCTACAATCACTTCCAGGCCATGTTCCGCCAGCAGTATTGGAGTCTGCGCATTCAGAGCAATCTGCGTGCCCAGCTCCATACTGAGAGGTATGACCCCAGGAAGGGCACAACGCTGGAAGCCCACCTCTCAACAATGTTTGAGAAAACTAGATACCTCGACTTGCCCATGACGGACGAGGAGTTCGTAGCGGCAATACTCACTCAGTTGCCGCTGCGCTACCAAAAGCAGTTGTCCGGCCTGACATACCGAGACGTCACAGAGTTCAGAGAGAGGCTCCTGAACTACGACAAGCTGGAGAAAATGGACAGGACGCCAGCACCCAAGGAGGACCACGAGAGGGTACCCCAGCAGAACCGCCAGCCACCCCTGAATAACTATTGGCAAAACAGGGACAACAAGCCAAGGGACAACCGTCAGGCAGCTGTCCACACTATGACGTGGCAACCCAAGGGCAGAGAGCAAAGCTCATATGGCCGGTACGCTATGAGCCAACGCAAAGGCCCCTACAACAAGAGGAAGACCTGGTGGTCAAATACGAGGAACTATCATAGCGACGAAGAGATGTACCAGCGCAAGAGGAAGGACGACCGCAACGACAACCGCCGCCGCTCCTACTCGCCTGAAGTACGGCCTCCCAGGGAGTCCCGTGACCGACGCCCAAGATCCTCGTCTGAAGACGAGAGAGAGTACGCGAGGAAGTACCGCAAGACGGAGGAACCTCGATACCAGGGCCGGCACGAAGAAACCCGAATGCCACCCCACCATTATTCCCCCCAGACGACAGAGAATCATGGCGGCCAAGCCCATAATAGCCAGTTCTCTGGAAACAAGCAACGCTACCAGAACGCGACATTTCCACCACCATTCCAGGCGCAGCATCCAGGACATCAAGCTGCATACTACCAGAGAGGGGAAGTGAACCCGGTAGCAGCCGAGTTCAAGGCTGCAGTGTCCAGCGTCGCAGGACCAAGTAATTGGAACCACAAAGAACAACAACAACGTGTTCCAGGTGGACGTGCCAACCAGGGCACGTTAAACTAGAACGGGTTTCAGTTGGATCGCCCCGAACAGAAACCCACTATTCAGGCTCAGGGGTACATAACGACAAAACTCCAATTTACAGCTGCATCAGCTACGATAAATTTATATGCACTGTTATGCTAAGAGAAAGTGAAAGGGACTTTCTCTATAATGAAAATGATGAAAATAGGGTTCATCAAGTTTGTACAGTTTGTCCACATGTGACATTAAAAATTGAAGAATGCAACGTGGATGCATTAATTGACAGTGGCGCTGAAGTCACGTGTATCAGTGAGGAGTTGGTGAACTACCTCGAGCATCAGGGCATCATACTACCCAAGATACCAGTACCAGCACTCAAGATAATTGGAGTGACATCAAGGGCAAGCCCTATTGTAAACAGACAGGTACTGATAACAGTACACGGCCTAGGCAGACCGAAAGACATGACTGCACTAGTTGTGAAAGGCCTAGCAAAACCGCTAATAATAGGCACCGACTTTCTATCACAATTTGGTGTAGTGATAGATTTTAAACTATGTAAAATTCATTCAAATGACTGTGAAACTCCAGTCACACTCACAGGCAAGTGGCATGTGAGGGAAAGTTTTGTGGGAATATTGTACAGTGAACCTATGCACAGGCACATATACAATGCACAAGCAAGTGAGCAACTTCAGGCATCACTTGAAGACATAAGACAGTCACTACAGGAGGTGAAGAGTGTATCACCCAGTCAGCTGCAACAACTGTTTGGTGTACTGGCCAATTTTCAGTCAGTATTTTCTGACAAGCCAGGCAGAAACAGATTCTACCAAGCGAAAATTAAAATAAATGAGGAGGCACCGTACCACCGCAAATGCTATCCCATTCCGGTGAAGTACGTTCAGGAAGCCACAGCCTACCTACAACTTATGATTGATTGGAATGTAATCAGGAGAGAAGCAAGCCCCTATGCTAACCCCATAGTTTGTGTGAGTAAACGAGACGGGACAGTAAGACTGTGTCTCGATGCTAGGGAGCTCAACAAAATTACAGTCAAGGACAGGGAAAGTCCTATACAAACGGCAGAAATTTTAAGATTGTATCAAGGTGTGAAGTATCTCACAACCATGGATCTGTCGTCAGGCTATTGGCAGATACCATTAGAGCCTAATTCCTGCCAATATACATCATTTCTGTTCAGGAATCAGCAGTATGTATTTACAGTTATGCCGTTTGGACTGTGTAACGCAGTGGCTGACTTTACGAGATGTCTAGACGCAACCTTAGGACCCGAGTGTCAGGGATTTGCAAGGGCGTATGTCGATGACATATTAATAACATCATCAAATTTTGAAGAGCACATGCAGCATGTTGCCACTGTACTGCACAAATTGCAAGAGGCAGGCATGACTGTGAAAATTAGAAAATCTGTTTTCTGCAGAGAGGAATTACCCTTTTTAGGACACATCCTCACACCTGAAGGCATTAAGACAGCCCCAGACAAGCTGCAGAACATCCAAGAGTTTCCTACACCGAGGAACGTGAAACAGCTAAGAGCGTTTCTTGGAATAATTGGGTTTTACAGGATATACTCCAACCAAGTTGCACAGTGTGCAGTTCCACTGTTCAGCCTATTGAAGAAAGGTCAGGCATGGATGTGGAGTGAAGAGCACGAGCAAGCCTTCATCAGCTTGAAAAACTTGTTCCTGACTGAACACGTCATCTACCATCCAACCCAAGGGAAGGAATTTCTGTTATACACAGATGCCTCTGACACAGCCCTAGGATGTAAGCTTGCACAGGAGGAAAATGGAATTGAAAAGACTGTAGCAATGGCTAGTCGTACTCTCAACCAAGCCGAGAGAAATTACACTGTTACAGAGCGAGAGGCTCTGGCCATCATATGGGCACTCCAGAAGTACAGGGATCTGCTACTTGGAGAAACAGTGAAATTGTTAACAGATCACCAGGCGTTAACATGCCTTAAGGCAGGCAAGTTATTTGGTAGCCGCCTTACGAGATGGTTTTTGCTACTGCAGGAATATGATATTCATATACATCATATCAAGGGATCTGCCAACACCACTGCAGATTACCTAAGTCGCCTGCATGAACTGCAAGAAAGTTCACCATCTACATCAAAACGACAGAAGGAATTTTTAGTGGCACCAGTATCCACAGAAATATTTAAAACCAACCCTAAACTCCGAGATATCCTGAAGGATATAAAATGTAAACAACAGGCAGATGAGTACTGCAAAAACACCATCAACCAGCTGCAGAAGCAGTCAGCTGATAATAAAATTCACCAACATTTCTGTTTGTCAGCAGAAAATGTTTTGTTTGCCCAGTCAAGGAAGAGAGGCATTTTCGAAGATCACTGGAAACCAGTGATACCAGCTGATTTGAGGCAACCAATCACCTGGGAACTACATGTAGCCTTGGGACATGTAGGGAGCAAGAAGCTCATTGAAGCATTAAAGAGGCAAGTGTATTGGCCTAACATGTCACGCTATGTAAGTAAGGTCACAAGTGCCTGTGACCTATGTCAGAAGGTGAAACCACCTGGACAACACATGCATGGAGAATTGCAGCCCATTATTCCAACAGCACCATTGGAATTATTATCCGTTGATTTATTTGGCCCCCTACCACAGTCAAAGGGAGGTGTTAAGTATGTTTTTGTGATGCAAGATGTTTTCACAAAATTCACCAAATTATATGCAATTGTGAACCCAACTGCAAAAGCAGTTATGCAAAAATTAAAAACTTTCGTTGAAGAAATTGGTTTACCTAAAGTGGTATTGTCAGACAGAGGTACCCAGTTTACCAGTGATTTGTGGCAAACAGGAGTCAGGAAATTAGGTGCAATACCTACAACCATCAGTGTACGGCATCCACAAAGTAACCCTGTGGAAAGACTCATGAAGTCAATAGGGAGTCTTTTACGTACGCTATGCCATAACTCGCAGCAATCATGGCGAGATAAGTTGCCATATGTAGAGTGCGTTATTAACCATACTGTACATGGTTCTATTGGAGTTACCCCTGGAGAAGCCATGAGCCTGAATAGATCGGTGGCGATCAACCCGAAATATTTACCCCGATGTGAACACACCCCTAATGAAGAGGAAAAACTACCTACAGGAGAAGAGGTAGAAGCTCTAGTGAAGAGGAAGTTGACAGCAGAAGCTGACATCAGACGCAAGAGGAAACCAGCATCAAAATTAGCAAAATTTAAAATTGGAGACCAGGTACTGAAGAAAACAACTCCGGTAAGCAAGGCCTGGGAACATGTAACCAAGAAATTGTTTTTGTTATTTGAAGGTCCTTATGTCATCACAGACATAGTACAAGAGAATTGCTATGCACTAGCAGAGCCAGCAACAGGCCGACCAGTAGGCCGTTATAATATAACGCAGTTAAGGGAATACAAGAGCCCTACTACTATGTAAGCAGTACCGACCTAAGCTGCGAATGCCTCGTGATGGTACAAGGTGTAGTACCATAAACAGCTGAGAGCAGTCTAAGTGTAAGTTTCAGACCAAGGATCTGAACTGTACAGAGGAGTAAGTGTATGTCACTGTGATTATGTGATCTAGTACGCCATGTGAGGCGTAGTGCAGCCACTGTAATTTGTAATGTTAAGCGGAGGTGTAATTCCCGCTTGTTTCTGTGTAAAGGTGAAGTAAAATGCCACCTATGCAGATATTTACCCTGTGGTTATGCGGAAGTGTAATTCCCGCTATATTGCTGTATTTGAGGTGAAGTGAAATGCCACCCATACAGATGTTATTGTAGCCTGTGAAGCTACCTGTGTACAATGTGTATTGTATTTATGTATCAGTTGGCTTGCACAATTCCTCGTATGAGTATGAACTCAAATGTCACTAAGACATATATATACAACATTAGACTAGCCTATACCTATGTGAAGCTGTATGTACTGTGTACTAACAAACGAGAAGAAATTAAGCTTATTTAGTGTCGATGTAACTATGTGGTATGATACCCCATCCTGCTGTGTAAACATAGGTAAACACTGGCATGCAAAGCATCTCTAAAAGCACATAACCCTTTGCAACTACAAGCAGAGTAATATTATGCAGGTTACCTTGATTTAATGATGATGCTGAGTAATCCAATAGGCGTCGTTATGTTGATGATGAAAAATAGAAAATCACTAAATTTTCTAATATTTATAGAAGAACTCACTAAGATTTTAAAACTTCACTATTTTATTACCATTTCTGGGATGAATTTAGGGAAAAGAATGATCTTTAGGATTGCATTCTACCCAGAATGCAGGTTAGAAAAGTATGCACTCATTTCGCATACAAATCCAATCAGATTTAGCTGAAATATTTAGTTTATTAAACTTTGGATGTCAAGGCATTGATATTTTATGAAATGAAAACACTGAAATTTGAAATCGATGATTTTTAAGAATTTATTGGGAGAAGCCCCTATACGAGAAAATTACGTCGTCTCAACACTATTCACTCGCATCACTGTCATAGTTGCTTGAATAGTATTCTTCGAATGATGTGAAGAATAGCGAAGAATGTGGATCTGAAAAACTCAGGATCTAAGCCCTTTGTCACGAGAAGTGAAGATACTCCGGCAAACAAGTGTCCACAAGCAACTTCGCCTAACAGAAGTTATAAAATTGAAGAAGCAAGAAAATTTTCTTAAAAAGAAATGAAAAAGATATTGAACATGTGATACCCTATGTTGAAAGCTATCCTGATACAGCATGTTTGTGAAACAGCTGATTTGTAAAAGGAACCTTAGCTACACTGAAGCCAGGAGCCTCAGTAGATTACAAGACATGTGTTACTGATAGTAACCAAGATGAGATGAAATGTGAACATTATTCAACCCAGCGAGACCGCTACGGGATGAAAACACAGTAATGGAAGATGAGAGGAGGAAGATAAAGCCTCTACAGCTGTTGAGCTGAGCACAGCAGACTGAAATTGAAAAAGTTACTAAGTTGGTAATTGTGTAAACCAACGACTTCTCTGTATAGGAGAAGATAATGTAAACAATGTGTAAAAATGCTATGAAATTTTGATTGTATAACTTGTAAACATAATGAAAGGTTAATGGTATGTTATGTAAATGTTATTATATATATATAGTTATATATAAATGTTATATTATATGATCAATTGCTAGTATGTACTATGTAAACATAACAATGAACTATTAATTGTCAGTATGTACATGATATGATATATATTCTTGGATGAAATGTTAACAAGTGTGATGAAATGCAAATGTAAATTGCAAGCTAAATATGCTATAGTTAAATGCAAATATTTTTAATAATGAAATGTAAACATGTAAGTTACAAACATTGAGTAATGAATATAAATTATGTTAGCTATCAATATGTTATAATGAAAAGCAAAACATGTGATGTTTGATATTCAATAATGATACGCTATAATGAAATGTTGTGGTGAAATGTATGAAATCTCATGAAATGAGAACACAAACAAGCAAATGCACTGTGATGCATACTAATCAAGTACGAACTAACAATGTGATATGTTAGTAGCAAGCAAAGTACTAATATTGAATTTAATGGATATTGATAACCAGGCATTGTTATGCAAGAATTGAGATTTAATAATTAATAGTATTTATTTTTTTTTTTTTCTAACAATGATGTTAATAATGAGAATGTTATATGTTAAGCTAGGAATTTTAAGGTTAATTTAAGATATTTTTGTTTTAACGGTGACGTCATAGTGTTCCGCGGCAAGTACACAAGTTGTATTGCCTGCAGACACTTGTATTTGCAAGAGTACAAGTACGCACATAGTGATTAAGGTATCGATTAAGACCCGGACACCTATACTTAAGTCAGGTGCGAAGGTTACACCAGAGTGAGCTAGACGTAGTGCGGTTCGCAACGATTGTGTACCTAACAGTGATGGGAATAGACGAGTGCTTCCTTGTGGGAAGTGGTGACCTCGCCCCACGCAATCAGCACCGCAGACGCCACGACGCCGTCTCGCGCGTAGTCGTGAGGCAGGGCGGCTGGACGCCGCCACATCAGCAGTTGATGACGTCAGCTGCAGTGCCAGATGCCGTGCTGTCTGGTACAGCATCATCGCCCCACGCCAGACCCCGTCGACGCGTGGTGAACCAGGCCAGGTTTGTTGGTCGTTTTGAGGACAGGCGCCGTCTCGACGCCGCTGTCCGCTGCAGGAAGGAGGAGTCGCAGCAAGGATGCAGTCATCACCGCAGATGGACGTTGACCCATTGCCGTGACGTGACCTGGAGAACGTCCTATTGTTGACTCACGTGTACATTGCACCCCTTCGAATCCCTTTAGTGAATCATACTCACAGTAAGTAAGTCCTCCCGAGTCCTTCTCAACAGGAGCGGCTCAAGGCAGAAGCTGTCGGAGAGCAGCAGCAGTTCCAGCCTTCGAAGATTTTGCACTGCAAAATCCGTGAACTTCTTCGCGCAGGTCTGTTAGCAGCGACGACCCGATAAAAAGTGTTTAAAAAGGCGCGATTTTCAGGCGCGCAACGGTAAAAAACGAATCGAGGAGAGGTAGTCTCTCTCATGTTGTTTTTTTTGTTTGTCGTTTGGTGCGCGCGTTGCTAGGCAACGAAGAGTGTTGTGTATTGTGCGACGGAGAAAGAGAAGTGCCAATCACATTGCACCGTTTTGAACAGGTCAAAGAGCACTGTTCAATGTAATTGACAAGGGCGGCAAAATCTGTACTGCAACATGTTTGTTTTGACAGTTTAATTATTTATTATTATTTACGATTTATTTTATTTTTGTTTGCTCTATGTATAATATCATTTATTTTCAGAAACGGCAATATTTGGTTATGTATGTCTATGGAAAAGTGATTCTTTGGATTTTTACCGGACTATTTGAACGAGGTATTGTTGATACCCCTCTAAGGACTAATGGACTTGAAAACTGTAAACGGTAAAATTAACGCCGTAATTTTATTATGTAAATTATTAATTTTAATATTTATGTATTTGAATTTTAAGTGAAATTTTGTTATCCGCGCAATTGTTGCGTTCGGAGTTTACGTTTTCGGTAAGAAATTAGGTAACTGAAACGGTCCTTTTGGCCAATCACGGGCCACCATTTAAAAGTGAGTCTTACTGGTTATTTTGAGGAAACTAGTAAGAAAGGGAGTTCTACAATGGCCAGCTGAATGAGCGGCAACTTCGTGACGTCGGCGAATTTAAATCCTGAAAATTAGCTATCTAGCATCAGGCATCCCGGATAGTGGATGATAATTATGAACCATTAGGGAGTTCAGAACATTTAAATAGGATTTATCTAAAAAGATAAATATCATAGGAGTGATTAACGTGAGTAATAAAAGTGCCCAGATTTTTTGTGCCCTAATCTTATGCACGAATCACGAAACTCCCGTTTTTACGTCACATCGTCGCCGAAACTTATTATTAACATTGATTTCATGAATTAAATTGACTTTATAGAGGATTTAAATAATACTTGGACATAAATTTTACGAATTTACACATTAATTAACAGACTCAGTGGTCCTATAGATGAGAGGCTCTGAGCTCTGCCGATGATTTTGAACCTATCTAGCCGAGGTAAATTGATTTAAGTTCCCTAAAAAAAAAACATTAATTAAAAACTGTGTAGTGTCAACGAACCCGAATTAAGACTTTTGAAAATATTTAAATGTGCGCAACATAACTCCTGGTAATTGAACTTTTATTGAATTACTATGATGTCACCGTTAAGTTAGGTTGTTGTTTTGGATATGAATAATAATTAAATATATTAATAAGATTGAAATCTTTTAAATCGTTTTTACATTGGAAATAAAATAATTCTATATTTAATATTCACAGTGTTGTGTTGTGTTATTTGTAATTCCACCTACTCCAGTGTGTATTTATGTATGTTCCATATCAATCAAATAACACCTAACTGTGACTTACCTTATGTCAACATTACCAGTGAAGAGTCACACAATTTAAGAAATCTAATTTATTACACAGTTTTATTCAGCCCAACGTTTAAGTGTGTGTGTGGAGCCTACTAAGCAGCACGAAAGTAGCTCTACATATTTAATTGGCTACCCTAGCGGGGCCTAAACAACTAAGAAGGTTCCCGCACAATGAAGGTAGGCCTATTTTAGCGCCGTAGCACGGTACCTAGCAGGCAAGGTTAGGTTTGCACGGGATTTGTTTTGTTTAAAGGTCATTATCATTTCTTGCTGTATTAATGACTTGGCAAAAACGTTAAGACAACCTATAATAAAGTGCTATAATGTCACTATGCTGGTACTTAACTCGAAACGTGTTTCGAGTCTCGAACTTGATAAAATATGTGACTCGGTTTTCGAGTCGAGTCAATCTGACCCAACTCGGCTCGGCTCGGCTCGACTCGATAAACCAAGACTCGACCCATCTCTAGTTTTTAGTTTTACTACTTTCTTGTCCTTCCCTAAGAATTACACTTTGCAGGCTTAGCTTCTCTCCCCCCCCCCCCCCCTTTCCCCCCCCCACAAGTTTATTTTTAAATTGAGAACCTGGTTAACCGAATGCCCGGTTAATTCGGTCATTGATAACTCAAGGTTCTACTGTATTTACTTTTTGTGTGAAATGGATTGCATTGGAATTCATGGTATTTAGCCATTCCCAAAAATTTTCTGGAATAACATGCAGAGTAGCAGGTTCTGGATAATAAGGTGAATAGGAACTGAAATGTAAGGTTGGTTGGTTGGTTGGTTAAGTTTGGTTAAGTTAGGTTAAGATATGTTAGCTACATGATTAAAAACAATGTTTTATTTCATACTTTAAATATTATAACAATATTTTTATCTATTGTAGCTGACTTAACCTACCAACCTTTCACTTTATATTATTTGTTTAATTTTTCAGTTGTTACATGTGAAAAAAAAAATGAGCGGGACTTTATCATTCAAATTCAATATTCGTATACAATTTGAACTAAAAAACTGATAATTGTCATAGTTCTAGAACTTTAGTAATAGTGTGGCTATTTAAAGTGCTTGCAATGTTAATGTGTAATATGCCTTGGTACAGTCTGCAGAAAATTACGAATTATGGTGGTCAGCTGGCTTAACACTATATTTGCAGTTTTATCGTTTATAATACATACTAATGTGGCTTAGTATTATTGCAAGGGTACATATTTAGTACACAATAAATTGGACAATGGAACGTATGTCAGACAGTACAAGTGATACACGCCATGGTGAGAAAATTAATTTTTACGTTTGTAATAGGAAACCTCCGACTAGGACAACCTCTTCCTCCATGAAGCTAGACACATTATGAAACCATAATTTAAGTATTTTAATTGTAAGACATTATTTATGCTTAGCACAATCACTATGCAGTTACATACATTCCACATTTTAGAAAATCGTTATGAAAAATGTTTTTAACAAAAAAAGTGTAATATTTTTTACAACAGGTACTAGAGGTGTATAATTTATTTGCACAAAAAATGAAATATAAACATAAATTAGTAGACATTCATTGCAAGTTATACAAAAACTTGCTGAGAAACCTCATGTTTTACACAAATTTTTACTTGTTATAAACTATTAAAAATAGAAACAAGCAGCAATGTCCCATCAGGTCAACACATTCGTGTCAAATCACTAGGCCTAGGTTCATTTGTCACTGTCTCTAGGAACAGTGAAGTCTCTAACATGTACATTATATATCAACGGACAGACAACAATTGTTTATGGTGTACAAATACATATGTTTATGGTGTACGAATACATACTCTGTATCATTAAATGCCAAAATAGTCTGTGCGTATAGGAACACATAGGTTACTACATAAAAAGTGTACTTAATAGAAAATAAATAGCGCTATGATAAAGAAAATTCATCACAGAGATTATTAGAATGATAATTTAAAGGGAAATTATGTTCTTTAATAATTTTGAGCTTAAATAAACAGACATTAAAAATTTTATTACAACACTAATAGATAGTTTGAGCACCAATTCATACCAAAGATGGCAAACCTTTGTGATTA
The DNA here is from genome assembly GCF_032445375.1 of Bacillus rossius redtenbacheri. Lineage (NCBI taxonomy): Eukaryota > Metazoa > Arthropoda > Insecta > Phasmatodea > Bacillidae > Bacillus > Bacillus rossius. The sequence continues at coordinate 32,650,066 of NC_086338.1, read as the reverse complement.
ATTTGATTCCCACAAACTACAAACACATGCATCTAGATGTAATCCCACGCCTACTCAAAAGCTATCTTCTTCCATGGTTTTTACAAGGGACTAGCACTTTGTATCAATTAAGGGTGTGTGAAGCTTCGGTAGGTCAAAGAGGAATCAAAGATTAATTTTTTCCAAGTTTGTTTTTGGGAAATTATAAAACTACAAAGTTTCTGAATAATTTTCCTTAGAGCAGAATATGTTAAAAGCTCTATTTCATGCCATTGTTTGAATCATGAATAGGCTTGTGCGAATATTCAGTTGTTTACGGATACCGCTGTGCTGATGTCGAAAGTCTGGAATAATTTTGAGATCACAAAATAATTGTCTAGTGGGGCAGAGACAAAATTTCCACAGGATTTGCGTAATGTTTTAGGTTTATTTATGTGCAGTTTTTTGTTACATCTGGCCACATAAATTTTGAGAAGACTAATATAGTAAAGCCAAATTTAACATAATAATTCAAAAACATTACTAACACCCAAGTTATCAGCTTAAGTATTTTATGGAGAAGAGAGTGGAAGGTCGTTAAAATTTATTAGAACTGACAGCATCCATAAAGATCAGAAACCTGGCATGCCAGCTCTGTGATTAGTTTCGTTCAGAACAGGGCAGCGAAGAGAAAAAAAAACTTGTTTTTCTGGTGGATAATACACAGTGAACGACATCCGGATACAGGCCTACACTCACACTCCTAGTGCAGTGACAGCTCAGGCAGTTATCTTGTCACACATAGCCCAGCACTTTAGTTAAAACAAGTCAAAAAATATAATCCTTAAATGTTAATATATATTAATGTAAATAATTATTTATTTTCACATAGAGAAAAATTCAAACAAATTTTTAGACCTTGTCATGTTTAAATATAGATTTAAACTGCTCATTTAAAATTTTTTTAAACCAACCCTCTTGAATTTTCCTTACACATACAGTAGAGTCCCGCTAATCCGAAAATCCGCCTAATCCGAACAGGGCTAGGATGTAAAAAGAAATATTTTTATAACAATTATGAACCTTGAAAAGCAAAGAAAAACAAGTTCTTTTTCAAGTAATGTCGTACATTTATTAATATGTACATAAGACAATTATGATTTATCTATTTCTCCTTCAACTAAAAAGAAAAAAATATGATTACGTACATAGTACTTAAATATTTACGTATTTATATTATGCTAAATACGCTAAATAATAAAGGTGTGTTTTGTGTCTGATCTTTAATATTTGACACATCAGATGTTAAATAGCCCACGCCTCATAAAGACCATAAATGGCATTATATAAGAAAATTCCGCCTAATCCGAATTTTCGCTAATCCGAACAGGGTTCAGTCCCAATTAGTTCGGATTAGCGGGACTCTACTGTACTGCAATTGCCTTACATATTCACTTTGGACTGTCAATTAAATTTTTTTTTGTGCTGAGCCTATTTTGATTACTATTAAAAATATTTTATATTTTTCTTTCAAAATTTGAATATTTCAACATAAAGTATGTAATTGTAGCTGACTTAACCTAAACCAACCTTTCACTTAAGTATTATGTATTTATCTAATTTCCCAGAAGCCACTACACTACACTTTTACTTTTTCTTTCAATATGTATTTTTATACATGGAAAAAAAAAATTTAGTGGGATTCTAATTCTTACTATTCAAATTTGATATTCGTATTTGAGAATAATTTGATATTTGTACCGTATTCGAATCAAACTAAAAAAACTGATACTCGCACAGGTCTAGTCATGAATAACATCTGTGGTGTCCACTAGCTGCATTTTTTACCGGGAGGGAACCACTCAAGCCATAAACAGCTGCGACTGGACTCTCATTCATGTTCAGTGTGTTATTTTGTCTGTAAAGTCATAAATAAATTCTGCATGGTTGATCATTCGTAATGATTAATTTATACATTGTTTCACTACATGATAAAAATTAACTATTTATTACACCACCTGGCAAATGAATTTTTAGGACTTTATGTGAAAATTTCTCACATTTTTAATATCACAGTCCTTTCTTTCGTTCATAGTAAGCAAAACTAAAAGCAATACAATAGTGATCTACAATTTGCAGGAACGTACCGATTTTTATTAGAAAGTTAAACTTTTCGGACACATTTCCCACATGATTAAAGAATAAGGGGGGAAAAATGGTTATGTTGAAAGATGGAAGACATATTTCAGAAGGAAAAAAGTGTTCACAAGGAATGAAATCTACAAGTTTATATACAAATGTACTGCCTCCTTTTTGATGACCAATCCCCTTTAAAATCCTGTACCATAAGTTACAGACCATGGCTTCTCTACACAAAAATGTACCATATAAACAGCTTAGTGAATTTTTCCTATGCTGAGCTATCAAAACAGTAACCTACTACACAGATTTCAAAAAACAAAAATTCAAATAAATGGGATTATTTGTATGTAATAGAGATAAAACTTACAGCACACATTTATTCATTGAGTGCTTCGAATTATGAAAATTAATTGTAATTAAATGGATCCTCTAACCTTACAAAATAAACTAATAAATGAAAGCTATGACTGATAAGCGATAAAACATTTGCTATATTAACTAATTAATTATATTGTACGCCATCGCGGGAAGCCAATGTTTCGCCATCTCTGGTTGGAGTAGGTTTTAGACTTTACAGGCAATCACTTCACTTCATTCACAGTTAAGTTAAGATCAGTCCCGTTTTTTTCAAAAAATTAAAAAAAAAATGGAAGTAATTGTGTATGTTTTGCTGAATTACTGGTCATTTGCTGTTACTATGAATAAATTCCATTAATATAAAAAAAACTATAATTTAGATGAACACATGTTTTATGTTTCACTCTCATTTTACTAAAATAAGATTTATCTTTTGGCCAAAGGTACAGCAGTTAAAACACCCTTCATCAGGTTGAGATGGACTAGTTTTACATAATTTCAATGAGCATGTGCTAATACTCACTAGGCACTCAATACTCATGCTTCAAAATGATGTTTTAACTTTCAACTGAGGATTTAATTTTGTGGCCAGAATAAATTTTAAAGTGGAAAGCTCATAAACATCACAATAGGAATTCAGTACTGAGCTACATTATGTTGACAAAAAATGCTGTAGGGTGTCTATTATTTTGTTTCTTAATTAATAATTATTAATTAATATTTTAATACAAGTGATATACTGCATTTGTGCAAACTAATACTGATGTTTACGAGCTCAATTACATAGTTTAAACTTAATGTGAATGCACAGCATCATATAAGTTTGTGATATCTTTACAGGCATTATTATATCAAAACATTTTTGTCAAGGGGCTGACAACAATAATATTGTTAACTATGTACTGTACACAATAACAATCTTAATGTGACCACAGTTATGCCAACAGAGAATAAATAGCACTTTGAAAGACTGTTTACCTATAAACTATAAACATCTTCAAAAACATAACTTATATGTTTAAGAGCAGTTTCAAAAATTTCACAATATCACACTGATAACTATAAAAAATACACTGTACATGTATACATAAAGAATGTGATAATACTCCTGGTAAAGAGTATTGTGTAATACTACTAAGCTGACATGCCAGTTCCTACACCTGTATGCCCCAATGGATTGTGATGTACTGCAAACCAGCAGATGGGGTTTATCACACCTGCAACAGGACAGTTTGGAGTGGTACTGCACAGATATACGAGCAACAATAACACTACATGAAATACAGTAAACTCTCAATTACCTGTGTTAACTGGAACCTACCCATACCCAGATAACTGAAATACTGTAATAAAAAAAACAACTGGATAATCAGTTTTATGTTAAGGACCACCCTTGAATTTGGTTCATACAGTATATTTCTCTGCAGTAGGATTCTAAGCACAATTGAAGTCTCTGTGTACCGTGTCTCAGCTTATTGGAATAAACAATACAGCACTGTTGCCATGCTGCCGTTCTGTGTATTTAATTTTTCTACCCCTTGATGGCAAGTTATTCTTTCTTCTCATTTCATTGTCCTTTCATAAAACTAGCATGCAGAGAAAATTGTGTCAGGCTGGATGAATATGTAAGTAGCACTTCAATTCTCTGAGGCGTTCTTTACACGGACATAAAACAGGAAAAAGTTTCCATAAATTAAAGATGGATGCAGCAATACATATGAATGTTGCAGTGTTTATCACAAAATGTTGCAGTTACAAGCATGGAAAATAAATCACACGAGGAAAGTATACTTTTGGCATCATGAAAAACTGTCGTGATAAGACATGTGAAGATTGCCTTCACTATGTTACTAGTTTACGGTTATTTACATCGGCTGAAGAGAGAATGTTAACTCGACACTTCTCAAAATAACATCATGCAAACCATGCACACACATATTCTAACTAGTTTTTTTCTTCCAGAGTCCCTTTCTTCAGTGCAAACAGGCGGGCAGAAAGTGACATAACAGCACATAAAAAAACAAGAAACAAGATAAAGACTGGAGACTTAAAGCAGTGGTTGGGCATACCTGTTAGATTTAAAGTGTGACAAATGTGATAACCAAGGGATTAGAAGATAAGAACATTGGACCAAACAGTTTTCTGACAGGGTAACAGGGTGGTTAAAAATAGGTATAGAATGGCTAAGCAAAGTAGTACGCCACAGATATGTCATCATTTTTTTTTACCAGAGTTAACGTACTTCAATGTAAATATACAGGTTTCTACAAATACCAAATACCTGGTGAACCAAATTCAGAACTTTTCCAAAACATTTAGAAATTTTTTTTTTGTATTACCGGATGATTATTTGTACACAGAATGTAGATGATACGAGAAATTAAACGTATTACAAAATACACCTATTATTCACAAGAATGTGATGATTTTTATATTAGGAAAAAAAAAAAAAACTTTTTCAGAGATTATTTTCATTTATTTATTTATGCTGTAACCAACTCGTCGTGTCTTACATGTTTCTATATGTACTTAAATGCAAAAGCTTGGAAGCACTGAGCAAAAGTTGGGAGCGAGCCCTAATACCATAGCATCTCCCAGAGGTGACACAAGTGGAAACAAGATGAATTTAGAGCACTCACTGGAGACAAGGCAAAAAAATCTTAAAGACTACGGTGTTAGTTTATAAGCATATTCCTTTTATTGTTGACATAGGATTATATATATATATTAGATCCAATTATTTCTCCCTCTTTTTGTTACACAGAAATTTCTATTATTACAATGCAGTCTTAATTTAAACTTGTTTATACCTCATTTGAATATAATTGAAATCGTGTGATTACGAAGTTACTCTCTCGTTAAGTTACCAAATGTTGCAACTTATTCTAGCCCGGCCGGGGATCCAACGGAAGTTAACATACATTATAAAAAGTAGGATACAATATCGAATTTTAACCATACCAACTTCACTTGTACCCTTATAATAAATTATTTCTGAAATTACATTATTATTTAATCATTTCGAGGCTGCTGTCATTTACAATTTTTGTTGTAACAAAACAATGTTATTGTCCTTAACAGTGATTACAGACTAATTTCATAGTCCTGTTGGCTGGCGCATGTCGTCAAGAAGGATAACAATGGTGGCCGAGAAGAAAGAGAAGCCCGCTGCAGGGTCGCTGGTAGCAAGGGTTGCATCTGTAGTTGAATTTGGAACTCGGGAGACGCCCGGGGTGGTACTTAAACCCACATCGTGGGTTGCAACTCGCAGATTAATCCATGCAGGAAATGTGACACGACCGCGGGTGTCGAGCAAAACTACTATACACTTTCGGCACTACCGAATACTGCTTAAAATCAATAATGAAAATACAATTTTTCAGGAACACTCCCGGATCACAAGCGACTACATACTAAGTAGCCAACTGGAGAGATCACTGGAAACAAAATTTAACTAGCGAAATAATTCGCGGACGACGTTCCAGGACACGATCTGGGCTCGGTCGAGACAGAAGGACGACTTCATCTCATCATGGGAAGTGCAGTACATTAAAATGCCGAAAGGTGCCTGGGGGCAAAGAAGAGGGGGATCCAGGGCTCTGATTGGCTGGTACCCCGTCAGTTAGGGGCCTATGCATCAACAGGGGGAAGGAGGGTATGTGTGTATTGCAGGTGGACGGCAGTCAAGGGGCAACTCGTAGAGGGGTGTAACAGGCTGGGATGGGGGGCAATCTCGTGGCGAGTTACGGAACTAAGTGCAGTTGGTTGCCGAGGCCGCCACGAGAGATCGCGGTGGAGGCACTGCACATAAGCTAGGACCAAAGGGGCGACACTGGCGCTCCGAGACGAGAGGCTGGGGAAGTAGATGGGTTCGTGGTCGAGACATAGGTCGCAGAGAGCGCGAATGTGCCGCGCTCAGGCGGGTAAAGACGGAACTGAGATATAAACTTTAGTTCACGATACCACCGAGAGGTACCGTTTGTGGTATAGCTGCGAAAGGGAAGACCTTGGTAGGAGCACTTCTCGGAACAGGGTGGGTGGTGTAGGGGGGGGGGGGGGGTTTATGCACAGTCAGTGGGAAAGCGGGGGTCCGGCCCGAGGCTACGTGCCTGGCCGGGGTGTAACTTGGGCCGAGAGGCCTGACCTAACTCGCCTACCGCAGCTGAGTCTCAGGTCGGAAGCCGACCCTGAGAAGCTTGCCGAAGCACATAACAAAACGTGAGTTCGTGACAGAATGGATCAGGAGGTACTAGATAACACGCCAGGGCGTGTTCTGGCCGGTGGGAACTAATGTCTGTCCAGCAAAGTCGGCTGGACACAGTTATCCTGTGCTGAGTGAGCCTGGGAAAGGACTGACAGCAGCTTGGCAAAGTTTAAATGGGAGTGAGCCTTAGAAGGGAAAAGTTTAAATATGACAAATATTTAGGAGAAACAAAGTAAATTTAAATTGAAGCAAAAGGTTTTGGAAATGCTAATCCGAGGGAATTTTTGGCACAATGCACATGTTGAGGGTTGCTGTGTACTTTTTTTAATTGTGCGACTTGGTGCCTTCTTGCACCACACGTTGGACCTTGGGACAGTGCTGCGATCTGTGGACTAAACGGACAGTTACGCATCATCATGGCGTCGGTTCGAATGTTGATGTATGTGCTCGAACATTTTTGGTCCTCCGGGCCGGATTATAACGCAAATCAAGATTAACGGATGGTGAAAGTGTTATAATAACATCTAGGGAACGATTTTCAAAATATTTTGCACGGGAAACGGTATAGGGACCTATCGGTGACGCGTGGTTGTAATGCCGACGGCTTATAATTAATGACGGACATTGCGAAGGTAGAAATTGATAATTATTAGAAGAGTGAAATTATGCGGCAGTGCATCTATGTTTACGGTTATTAAGGGCACACAAGAGTCCTTACGCGGGGATTAGTGAAGTTACGCACACAAAAATAACTAAGTCAAAAACAGAGGGAAACGCTTACCTACTAGATAAGCACAATGGCGGCACAAACACCGGAATTGCAACACGTAATTTTAAACTTTTTATTGGGCAAAGCCGATGAAGCCCGTGATTTATATGAAGCGTCGGAGGAGGATGCATCCAAATTGGAGGATTTTAAAATTGTATTTGAGGAAGTTATAGAAAAAAGGAGTGAATTACTAGCAAATTTCTTTGCTATGTGCACTAACCCCCCCAGTGATAAGGTCGATATGAGCGAAGTCAAGCAACAGTTCGCGGTTTATGAAGTAGTGTTCAGGGAATTGCGTAAATTATACAATAAACAGACGTCAAGCCAAAGTGAGGTTAAGGCACCAGGTGACACAGTGCCTAACACGGGATCGCAAGCCACGTTAAGTCCCCACGTGTCAATGTTGCCTGCATTACCGCTACCGGTGTTCGGCGGTAACCGCGCTGAGTGGAAGGGATTTGCGGAACTATTTAACTCTGTGGTTGGCCAATGTTTGCACTTGACTAAAGTGCAAAAAACTCACTATCTGTTAGGATGCCTTAAGGGCGAGGCGCGGGACTTAGTTTGCAACATACCAATCACGGAAGGTAATTATGATGTAATATGGGGCCTTTTGGAAAGGAAATTCTTGAGTGTTCGGATCACAGCGACCATCCATGTGCAAAAAATATTGCATTTGGCTCAAGTAGACAGTCGCAGTGAGAATGCCCTTAGCAAGTTTGTAGCCTGTGTCGAAGAGAATGTAAATGCCCTGAAGGCATTGGAATTCCCTGTCGAAAAGTGGGACTTCCTCTTATTGAACATTTTGTTAGAGAAGCTTGATTCACCTTTGAAACAGGGGTTTGAAATGTCAAATGAAAAGGACATTCCCTCCTACCGCAATCTCTTGAAGTTTCTGGACAAGAGGGCAAAGGCAGCAGAGCAAGTCCATCTGTCTTCAGTTAGGAGTACCAGGCCAGTCTTCTCACAAAACACTTCAAGCAACCGGGTTCTTAACATAAATAAGTGGCGACCGATGAATGTGTCAGACTCAAACATACCTGGTTTTAGAAAGACTACACTTGTTTCAACTCAAGACAACCTGAAGTGTAGTGTGTGCGACGGATTTCATGGATTGCACACCTGCCAGGAATTTCGTTCAAGGTCAGTTGAGGATAGACGGAAGTTAGTGCAGGCGCAGAGGCTCTGTTATAACTGTCTGCGGGGACAACACGTGGCAGCACAGTGTAAGTCTAAGTTTCGCTGCCAACTCTGCCAGGGCAGTCACCATACACTCCTCCACATTGTCACGGGACAGGGGCCTAGGAACTACGCAGCGAGCTCAGATGACGATGGACGGGGTGAGGAAGAAAGTCCAGCAATTACCATGTGTGCATCAGAAGAAATGAGGCCGGTCAATCCACCCACCACAGTGCTGTTAATGACGGCATTGATACGCATCAAGGACGGTGCAGGTCAATACCAAGTGGTTCGTGCGCTACTAGATAGTGCTTCGCAGTCTTCCTTCATCACAGAGGCGTGTGTACAACGGCTGGGACTAAGGCGACATCGTACAACTGTGAGTATTGCTGGGGTTGGCAACACTTTGATCCCGGAAGCCAAGGGATCAGTTATTTGCGAGATTAGATCACACCAATCACCAAAACTTCACATCACCAGCAAGGCATTAATTCTTAAAAGAATAACCAAGGACCTACCATCAACTAAGATTGCCACTGGAAGCTTAGTGCATCTAGATGGCCTGCCGCTGGCAGATCCCCAGTTCTCTGTGCCCAGTGCCATAGACATGCTGCTCTCTGCGGAGGTAGTGGCAGAAGTAATGACAGGTACTAAGATTCACGGACCGCCTCATGCCTTCCAAACCCTATTCGGATGGGTACTGGCAGGCAATGCTCCATGTGCACAGTTCACTCAGCAGGCATCAGCATCATTACTGGTACGCACTGACATGTCACTAGACCTCGCTCTTCAACGGTTCTGGGAGGTTGAAAATCTCCCTAGTAAAACCTTCACATCCAGGGAAGATCAGATCTGTGAACAGCACTTCCAGGAGACTCACAGGCGTGACAACCAAGGCAGGTACATGTTGAGGCTTCCGTTTGCACGTTCAGCGGACATGTTGGGTGATTCATTCACAACTGCCCTCAAGCGATTGCAGGGGTTAGAGCGTAAACTATGTCGATCCCCCCAGTTGCTTCAGCAATACCAGCAATTCATGGAGGAGTACGAAAGCCTGGGTCATATGTCAAAGATTGGGACATTGACACAGGATGCCGACAGCAAGGTGTCTGTATCGTTAAGGGCGGATGCGCGTAACCAACCCCTGTACATTATACCACATCATGCTGTGGTCAAAGAAGATAGTTTAACGACTAAGGTACGCGTAGTATTTGATGCATCGTCGGAGACGACCAATGGACCCTCCTTGAACAAGTTGCTGTTGTCTGGTCCTAAATTGCACAAGGAGGTTGCTGACATAGTGCTGAATTTCCGAACATCAGCAATTGCGATAACAGCTGATGTATGCAAGATGTATCGTCAAATCGTAATTGATCCTGAGGATAGGAAGTTCCAGTGTATTTTGTGGCGTAATTCGGTTAGTGACCCCATACATATATTTGAGCTGAACACTGTAACGTATGGACTATCATCTTCACCCTTCCAAGCGCTCCGAACCATGCAGCAGTTGGCAACAGACGAAGGCGCTAACTATCCTGTAGCTGCTCACACTCTGTTACATGATGTTTTTGTCGATGATATTGTGACCGGAGCTGATACTGTAGGTGATGCACAGGAATTGAAAACTCAGCTAGTGGCGCTACTCGGAGCAGGTGGCTTCCAACTTCACAAATGGTGCTCCAATAATGGAAATGTAGTCGGCACCCATGACACTGTTCAGGCTGATATGAAATTTGACATTACGAAGTCGGTGAAGGTGTTAGGAATACATTGGACGCCATCAAAGGATGAGTTTTGCTACAAGGTAAAGGTACCCACTGTACCGAATACCAAACGTGGTATTCTGTCCTTCATAGCTCGATTGTATGACCCATGTGGCTGGTTGGCCCCAGTGATTACAGCCAGTAAAATTCTGCTGCAAGTGTTGTGGACTAAGGGTCTTGGTTGGGACGACCAAGTTGACGAAGACATCTTGTCTGAATGGGAGAGCTTTACAGCAGCGTTACCATTGTTGTCTCGGGTACGAATACCCCGATTTATTCCATTGCAAGAATTGGACGTTCAGTTTCACGGGTTCTGTGACGCGAGTGAGAAGGCCTATGCTGCAGTCATGTATGTTAGGTGTGTGACAAGGAGCGGTGAAGTTACTGTGCGCCTGCTAATGGCAAAGTCAAGGGTTGCTCCCTTAAAGACATTGTCCATTCCAAAACTTGAGCTCTGTGCTGCACACTTGTTGAGTAAGCTATGCTTACATGTTTTGGCACTTTTCCAGCCCAAGGTCAAGACTCCAGTGTTGCATGCTTGGACAGACTCAACTGTTGTCCTAGCTTGGTTAAGAATGTCTCCACACAAGCTGCAGACATTTGTAGCCAATAGAGTGGCTGAAATTCAGAGTGCTGTGCCGCCAAGTGCCTGGAAGCATGTTCCCTCGGAATGCAACCCAGCTGATGCAGCTTCTCGTGGATGCTTGCCAGTCCAACTGCTGGAGCAGTCTTGCTGGTTCGGCGGTCCTGGATGGCTGTTGCAAAAGGAAGAACATTGGCCATCACAGGCGATGAAACACCACGGGAGCATTCCCGAACTGAAACCACCCTCAGTTGCAATATTGGTTGCTCAGCTTGAAAAGAAGTCAGAGGACCCTCTAGGTCTTATCCAGAATGCATCTTCATTGAGTAAACTTCAGGCTGTGGCAGCATGGGTTCTGCGGGCGAAAGCAGGATTCCAGAAACAACAGTACTTACAGGACACCATTTTAACCTTCAAGGAAAGGGAGGCTGCTTTAACTTACCTGATCCAAATGACCCAATTATATTTCTTTAAGGATGCCATCACTGCCATCAAGAAAGGGGAACCATGTAGTAAGAATATTCAGGCATTGGCACCCTTCATTGACTTACAGGGAGTCGTCAGGGTGGGCGGCAGGTTACAACATGCCTCTATTCCTGAGAGGACGAAGCATCCTATTCTGTTACCGGCACAAAGCAAACTTTCAGAGTTAATTGTGATTCACTTTCATGTTGGCCACCTCCATGCGGGCCCACAGACGACTTTGTGTCTGACACGGCGTCAATACTGGATAGTCTCTGGAAGAAGTCTAGTTCGCAAGCTGCTTCACAAGTGTATGAATTGTTTCAAGGTGAAAGCTACGGCATTGAAACCACTCATGGGCGCACTACCAGTCGCAAGACTTACTCAAGTCAGAGTGTTTCGCTCTGTAGGAGTTGATTTTGCAGGACCATTTCTCACTACCCCAGTCAGAACACGAAGAAGAGTGACGTATAAGACCTACATGTGTTTGTTTGTCTGTATGGCCACTAAGGCAGTACATCTTGAAATGGTGACTGATCTTTCTGCAGACGCATTCTTAGCAGCCTTGAAACGGTTTGTCTCACTCCGAGGAACTCCCACGGAAATCTACTCTGACAATGGTACAAACTTTGTGGGTGTCAGTAACCACTTGAAGGAACTATACAAGACACTGTGGTCAGGCGAGCCTCGACAGCACATCCTGGGTGAAGCAGCTCAACGAGGTATCAAATGGCACTTCAACCCCCCGCAAGCCCTCACTTTGGGGGCCTCTGGGAGGCGGCTGTTAAAATAGCAAAACAACACATGAAGCGAGTAGTGGGAAACCTGCTTCTTACCCTAGAGGAATTTGTCACTCTGCTAGCACAAATATCAGCGGTGATGAACTCTCGGCCACTGTGTGCACTATCAACAGACCCTGAAGAGTATGATGTACTCACTCCAGGTCATTTTCTGGTTGGCGAGCCAATGACTGCTGTGCCAGACCACGATTTGATGAATCTTTCCCTAAATAAGTTGGACAGATGGCAACTTGTTACCCGCTTGCAACAGACAATGTGGAAACGGTGGAGTGTGGAGTACCTCCACACACTTCAACAACGTGCTAAATGGACCACCCCAACACCTAACGTACAACTAGACCAGCTGGTTTTGGTCCAAGAACCCAATATTCCTCCACTTAGATGGAAGACTGCGAGAGTCACAGCTCTCCATCCAGGCCAAGATGGGATAGTGCGTGTTGTCACACTGAAGACTCCTCATGGGACATTTGTGAGACCAGTGGCTAAAGTTTGCCCATTGCCCATGAACTAACCGAACTAGTTCTTGGCTAGTTCACATTCTTGTTAGGGATGCCGTAGAGTGGAGTAGTTTTTTTTGTTTATATGTTTACCTGGTGATTATGAAAATACTTATTTTCGGTGGGCGGAATGTTGAGGGTTGCTGTGTACTTTTTTTAATTGTGCGACTTGGTGCCTTCTTGCACCACACGTTGGACCTTGGGACAGTGCTGCGATCTGTGGACTAAACGGACAGTTACGCATCATCATGGCGTCGGTTCGAATGTTGATGTATGTGCTCGAACAGCACATAATTGAACTGGGTCTGTCTTTTGCCATCATCGTACATTCTGACATTGCTGTAGAGCACCCATTAATGGAAAGAATATTTTTTTTATTCTAATATAGGTGTGTGTGTGTGTATGTATATATATATATATATATATATTTCAGTTTCATTACTATTCTATGACTTAATTAATTTTGTGACCTGTAGACAGTATAGTAAGAATGTGGTTGAGAGTAGTATTTCATGGCAACACTATATAATACATAAAAGAGGGCTTTGTGAGTAAAAATTATCAAAATATTGATTTGAGGAAGCACCTCCTGGATTTCGCCACATCTAATCTGAAAGTAGCAGCATTCAGATCAAAGTGTTGCTCGGTATCGAAGAATCGTCAGTTTGGATCCTCGCCACGCGAGGAAGACTCCTCAGGAACGTACAGTAACCCACTGCTGGCACTGCACAAACACGACAAGCATCAACCCGGCTCACCGAGCTGCCGCCGGGGGTCGGGCGGGACTGGCGAGCGCGCTAGCTCTTCATCTCGTCCAGGATGGCCGACGCCGCGGCCTGCACGTCCCAGTCGCACTGCCGCAGCGTCATCTCGCACTGGTGTCGCGAGGCCAGCCCCAGCCTGCGAGCACACGCAGGTTCGCACGTTCCTCCACCATCCGCACAAACAGTTTTTCTCTAATTTGCGTCATTGTAGAGACCCGACAAATTCGCGGGTTCAACGACCTCCAAGATAGACTCCAATACCCTCTACACACTCAGGCAAATGCCAACTGTTCATTGGCTGCTGACTTGTAAGTCGTCTCGACTTGGGTGGCCTGTGATTCGACACTTCTATGAGTGAGGGTCTCTAATTGGCCCTCAGTACTCCAGATAAACAGTGAACCATTGACAGAAACAGCACTAAGGTATAATTATTTGAATTTTAGCATAACACGAAATGAACCCGCAAATTTTACGGGTCTCTACTCATCACTAGGGACAAGATTATATGGTGAATTGTGATACAACCGAAATAACACAGAAAAGCATGTCAATAACCCATATACATAACACCAAATTAAAGTTAATACACCACACAGCACCGGAACGCAATTGAAATCATGAAACTAATCAGCATTTTTAAACAAAACTTTTAAATATTAAATTCAATGAAAGTAACTTATTTAGCTTGATGTTTAATAAAAAAGATTATTCGAGAAAGTATACATTTTTATAACCTTGCAACTATTAGTCACTCATTTTTACATTACGATCTTAGAACATGTTTCAAACACAAAAATACCTAACTGATTTATTTTATTTGTTTTGGTGCTGTTATATATACTTATTACAAATCTTTATATTGAAAAAATGCATCATGTATCAGTCAAAATGACACTGTTTTGGAGGAATTAGTTTCATGGAACATTTAAGTATCATATTTGTTCATTAATTAATATGTTATCCATTTTAATAAACCTATTTCATAAAAATTAAAACATTAACACTGAAATCTCCGGTTTTAAAAACAAAATTGGTCGAAAATAAAACCAAAAATCTTGTCTCTACTTATCACTGACAGTCACATACAATGAAACACATCAGGGACCCGTAGTAAGGACAAATCTCAGCCTTCATCTGGAGTTATTCAGCAAACCTTGGGCTACTTTTAAGTCAGGATCGCCGATATGGGATTAGAACCGAAGTCTGTGACCATGCCACTGTGCCGTCTTGTTTCATTCCACCAAAAATTACTATACTATCTTAGTTTGTGTGTTGTTTATGTTGTTTTCGTTATTTACTCAAGTCTTTTGTTGTTGAATACATTGGACATTTTTGTCAAAAAATCAAAGCATTTTTAAATTTTAAATATAGTAATAATCTTCCCCCAGATCATAAATTTATTATGTATTCAGGAATTAGCACTCCTTCCATTATAAACACTTGTCAACATCGTGTGTTGGTGTATGAGTGTGGAACAGAGGAGAGATGCTAAACATTAGCCACAGAAGCTCAATGTCAATACTTCTGAAACTGCAGTTTAAGATATGCACAGTAATAAGTGTCACTATTGCGTAAATTACTCATAAACGTATACACATTACCAGTTAATTTTTTTTAATAATAACAATATACAAAATAAGATAGTCCATATGTTTTTTTAACACTGACTTGGATTACCAAATGCAGAAATACTGGAAAAAAAAATGTTAATTAAAAAACAGCTGATATTAAATTATTGTAATGAGCCATGTTCCAAATACACCATTTTCTACTATCAGTACTCTGGTGTCAAAGCACAGCACTATGTGTAGAGGTAACAGATGACAAATACTGGCGCAGATTTTGAAAGTGGCAAGCAAGATTAGTAATAATTAATAATTTATCTGAAGAAAGAAGATTATCCTTCAGGATTTTAAATGACTTTAAACAGGCAGAAATGAAAATAAACTACATATAGTCTTTCAGATTATCGTACTAAAATACCCACTTAACCACTATATTATCTGCTTTGACATGTCCAAATTTCCATCAGCAGGCGCAATGATCATAAATCGTTCTATTACTTTGGACATGGTATGATTATTTAAGATATTTAAAATTAAATTATGATGTGATGTTATATACAAATAATAATTACATTATCTCCTGATTTATGCACAAAACTGGCACTGAGTCTTTTGACATCATCATACAGTCTTACATTGCTGTACTGCACTCATTAATGGAAAATTAAAGTTATTAATTACAAACCAATCAATAAAATGCCATGCAGCACTAGAACTGTACCTGCTCATTAAATACTTTTGCTATGCTAAAACATTTTCATCCACACCACCAAGCAGTACCATGCAACAACATACAATGAACAGTATAAGTGACAAACGTGTGCAGAGGCACATTTCTGTGCAAACCGCAGAAAGTTTTCTATCAAAACTCATGCTAAGTCAAGTAAAATTTGACCTGTTTTGTGCCATCTTTTTAAAACCAGAAGTGTGTAATGGAATAATATACCTATTTATTAATAATTTATATTTTAGCCAATGCGAAAGGAAAAAAAATTGGAAGTTTTCTCTTTTTAAGGAATGTGGAGTTACAAGTAAATGGATGGCTGCAGAATCACAGTAAATATGGCTGAATACTAAATAGTACCTCAATCTCTGGGGAAAAAAAAAAATCACTGCGCATATAGCAGCATGGTCTTGTCAGCTAACACTATAATACACTTGAAATGGCATGCCATTTTGCCTATAGATGCACTACACTAGAGCAAATTCTCAAAAATGTATCATGCATTTGTTATCTTGTGCAAAAGGTTGATTGAACAATGATGAAAAAACACCTACAGCATAAAATTCCATCATGATGTGCACTGTCCACCTGTATTTCAACTACTACTTGTTGCTTTGTTGGATTATCATTCAGCTGAGTAGTCTCCTACGTAGTAAGTACTATCCTCAATCACAAAATAACTCTACACAAACATCTGGATGCATCACCAACACGGTAGAGTTCCGTTAATACGGATCATCGAAAATATGGATTAAACCGAATTTGTCTTATAATGCACATGTTGAAGTTTTAGATGGGTAAAACTATGAAAATTCAATGTTTTTTTTTTCTCTCTTTCAAAACAGAACTTTCCCTGCATCTTAAGTAATCTGTTGTAAAATCAACTAAACAAAACTTTTTTTTTTTTTTTTTTTAATCTGGTCTGTATGAAGCAATGTCCAGATGAGCAGGACTCTACTGTATCCAGTGGCGTAGCCAGGATTTGTGTATGGGCGGTGTTAAGAAGCATGGCGGCCCCCTGTATTAAAGCGGGGGGTCGGGGGGTCCTCCCTCGGGAAAATTTGGATTTTAAGGTGTAAAATAGTTCTATTATAGCAATTTTCGGTACTTAAATTTAAATATTGTAATGGTAAAATTTTTATTAATTTTAATATGAAATTTGTTTGAGTGATGAACAAGAAATTAATTAAAGATTTGGTGCTCTACGGGCGGGGGGGGGGGGGGGGGGGGGGGGTGTTGGACCCCTAACCCCCCCCCCCCCCCCCCGGCTACGCCCCTGACTGCATCCACGAGTGATGCCGACCTGAGGAGCCGGTCGAGCTTGAGCTGGCGCGCGGCGGCCGCCACGTCCCAGCCGGCGGCCTGCAGGGCGGAGAGGCAGTCCTCCTCTGGCGCGTCGCCACACTCCCGCGCCAGCTGGCGCACCCGCTCGCTCTGGAGCTGCCCGCCGCCGGTCGCCGCCTGCCGACCCACACACCAGCCTGGCTGCAACCCCTCTGCACCTCCACCGAGCGCACAGCACTGAACTATCCTCCCTTTTTCAATCCGGTAGTTCTGCTCATTATTCATAATACAACTATCTTTAATTTATTATAAAGAGTTTTACATATTTAATAGTTTTTTTATAAACTTAAAGATAATTTTAAGTCAACCTTAAAACATGAACTGTGTTGTATTCAGTTCTAACTCAATCATTTGTGTGAAGCCTTGAACACGTACTACTTAATTTTTTTTGTATATGAAACATAAATTAATAAAAAAATATGAATTTTCCAGAACCCTGAAAACTCGTGTTTGTAGGATTGTGGGAAAACCAATTTTTACACAACCGATTAGTTACACTCTCTTAGTTCATACTAAAGTTGACGTAAAAATTGGCTTTTTATGTTTCTAAAAACCATTTAATCATTAAAACAGTTTGTAAACAATTAATGATAGTTATATTATGAATATTTAAAATCCTGAGCAAAAACAAAAAATTATGAAAGTAAAATAATTTACGATAGTACTCCCTTTACGGGTCCGCCTTGCGAGGGGTGCATTTGTGTTAGTGATGCGGAATGTTAAATGCAAGCTCGCTGGTGTTTCTAGTGCGATATCTATCGCCTCTAAAAGCAAAGCTCTGAACTAGCACAGTCTTCTCAACATGCATAGGACAACTATGAGATCTGAATGGTAATCATAACATATGGAGGAGAAATGAAGATATAGGTGCAATGCAAGTCGCTTCAGTGCTTTCAAGAATATATCTGTAAAGGATGTTTCATTGCTAAATATTATTCTGAAAATACAATTTTTTAGTCACATTCACTCTCCACAAAATAAAGCTTAAAAAAGAAATATGGAAACATTACTACTATTCTGACCTCACCATATTCTTAAATGTTTTTTGTGAACCGACACCATTCATATATCTTGAGCCACCTTAAAATTGTGTGGGTTCTTCTGCAGCTCTGCACAATGGGTGTCCAGATTGGAGGCATCTTTAATATCTCGTCAAAATCTCAATCATTTAATATGAGTAGAGCCATCATATGGTTTTATATTTTGAATAATAATGTTTTGGGTATGTTATACCTATTGGCATGATACAAAAACTAACTTTAATTTTGCATGCAATAATTAATAGAAATTAAATAATTTAAATAAAAATGTGCACATGTGTAAAAAATTATTTAATTTTAAATATTTATTAAATAATAATATAATAATTTTTAATGTAAATAAATTATATAAATAGTAACATAACCTCGCTTATACACACTTTAAAATATTTATAAACACAATTTCCATCACTAAAAATCACAATAAATAAATGTTTTTAATTAAATGGTCCAGTATTCAATTATAATGATGAAATTTTTATATTTTTTAAAACGAAACAATTGTTTTCACCTAAATTTTGCACCAAAATAACAATTTTATTCACAGAAATTGACCATTTTTATTTACCATTTTCCATTGGCCCTAAATATATGGCTACCTCAACTATCAGATACTCTCAAATTAGAGGATATCTTAAATATGTGACAGTATATAGTTCAAAATTACTTCAAAATTGAATTAAATCTTACTGAAATTTAGATTTCTGATGTATGTAATTTTTTTTTATTTAAAAACAATAAGTTTTCAGAATGCAGAATAGTGTGTTTAAGTTAAATTACATTGCATATTTTTAAAAATAATATTTTAGTGGTTGAAGGATTATTTCAATTTTTGGAAACTATATACATTATAAAGTGGGCCTTGAAAAATTTTTTTTATATATACATTTGCTTAATATCAACTGTTTTCTTTTTGTTTCATTGATGACTATAATTACTGAAGCAGAATACATTAAACTGGAAGCTTACCAGTCTGTCGCTCGTGGATGACGAAGGCACACGAGAATTGTTCGAGTGAGGCATGCCTGGTATCGGCATGGTGGTGTTGGTGACTGGCGAGGCGGGGCCCAGTCCAGGGAACCACGGGGGAATCAACGGGGGCAGAGGGCTACACGACGGGGCCGATGCAGACGACGCACTTCCCGCACTTGTCGAGTTCCCCGACGAGCGCAACACCGCGTTCTCCTCGACGGGCAGCTTGCTCAGGTTCACCATGGACAAGCCCCGGACCAGGTCGTGCTCCGACTGCCCGGGCACGCAGTACTGGTCGAGCCTTGTCGACGTGTACTGGGCGGGAGACGCCGGGGGAAGACAGACGCTCCGGGACCTGCCGGGCCTCGTGTCCGCCGGCTCGCACGGCCTGAGGTTCACCGACTTGGAGTGCCACGAGTTCTGCACCTTGGAGCCCCACGAGGCCGGCAGGGGCGCCGGGGAGCCGGCGGACAGCGCGAGGCTCTTCTGGCCCAGCTTGGAAGACTGCGGGGGCGGCAGCAGAGCGGGGACCACCGCCGGGGCGGGGCCGCCGCCGGACGACATGGTGTTGGCGCTGGCCTCCTTCTGCCCGAGGTGCTTCTCCAGCTCTGCGATGAACCTGGGGTCCAGCATCTTAGCGGGCGACCGAGTCGCCGTGTCCGGAGGCCCCACGCACGGGAGGGACGGCATTGCCGGAGGGGAAAACTCCATCAACTCCACCTGCCTCAAGTCCACGTCTGCCGGCCAATCCCGCGACACGGAGGACGGTTCGGGGATCTCGCTGTACTGGTCTACGTTCCGATAGGCGTTGGCACCGACGTCTGTCATCCTGATGGGCAGGGATAATGGCTCCGGCGAGACGTGCGAGTAGTAGCGACTGGGACTAAACACCCGGGAAGTGTCGAAGGGATCCGGAGAGATGGATTTCCTTGTGAGGTCCTGCATCTCTGCACTGTTGCACTGACTTGTACAATTAGCATATGTGTGGCTGGTACAATCTGCATCTCTCCATGTTTCTAAGGAAGCAAAAAAAAAATCCTGAATCAAAATATAGCACAACATGAACATTTCACAGAATTATCACAATACCTTAATAACAAAATCATTACGATTCTACAGTTTTACAATAGAGACTTGCAAAATTCAGCATACAGCACACTCTACTTCCCCAAAAGAAATCATAATAAATGTTATAAGGTTCTACAGTAAAACCTTTTTGTTGCGACCCCATTTATTGCGACCATTTCTCTATTAGAACCCGATTTCGAGGAACCGTGAAAACTTGCCGAAAATCCAAAGAAAATTGGACAGAAAATAAGTTTATTGTGGTGAGTAGTGTGTTACTGCGTTTTGCTTGCCGAGTGCTGTAATGCCGTAGGCAGCGCATTTCTAAAAATAGATACCACTTCCTGTCGACCGCTGTCAGCGCTTGGCAACCCCCATTCCACGTCCCTTTGCCGGCAGGGTGCAGATAAAGGTTTTTGTGGCAACGTGTTTACGACCGCTGTCCGAGCTTAACAACACCAATTCCACGTAAAATACATTTATATTTAAGTTTGAAAGCTTGTAAATTCCTTGCCAGAGATGACTGAACTCGAACTTGGTGTGAAAAGTGACATATTTTTACCCCTCCCTCGCCGCTTTAGTACCCCATTCATAATAGCCCAATTTTAAGGGAGAAGGGAGGGTGAAATGAGCATTTTCTCACTGAAGGTTTTTCAAAGGGGAGCGAAGTTGGGGTGTTATAAGGGAGGACACTAGATGGTTTGTGTGTCTGGGAGGGATGAGCTAGCCTTGAAGAATGTTAACGAGGGGGGAGGGAGGGGTGATCTTATGCGTCATGAAGCCGCTGCCGCCAGCCAGCCGGGCGA
The DNA here is from genome assembly GCF_032445375.1 of Bacillus rossius redtenbacheri. NCBI lineage: Eukaryota > Metazoa > Arthropoda > Insecta > Phasmatodea > Bacillidae > Bacillus > Bacillus rossius. Next base: position 32,629,072 of record NC_086338.1, on the reverse strand, counting down.
GCTTTGTGTGCGCCCACTCGCATTGCAGAACCTACAGCTGCCATATTTTTAAAGAAAATGTCCCATTATTTTTCTGTTATTCTTACATGAACATTATTGGAAGTATTAAAGCCGACACAAAAATACGCTGTGTTAAAATTGACAGATTTTAATGATCTTTCATTTCATTTTTTTTTTTTTAATTATTTTTCTGATTTTCACATTTTGATCAAAATGTCCAATTTTTTGACGGTTCCCAAGAATGTATTCGTAAAATCACTGCTTCGTTAAATCCGGGGTTCATGACATCGGGGTTCTAGTGTATTTAACTACGAAGAGCAGAAAACGTACATGTAAACTAACACATATTTTCTTTAGAGGTGGCCTGTAGGGCGACGGACTTGTCATGAAGGTTGATGTGGGTTTAAAGCAAAGCCGTCTAGCATTGTGAGTGACAGCATCCTGCCATTGTACGGCTGGTTAGCGAGTAGCGGTTTGGGAGGGGGAGGGGGAAGGGGGTTGAAATGAACTGAAAATTTTGGAAAACATCTATTACGACCCCCCCCTCCCTCTATTTCGACCTTATTCCTGGGAATCGTGAGGGGTCATTTCTGAAAGGTTCTTGGTTCAGTTCCTGTTATTAAAACTGATTGTCAGTTCTAGGTTACCCTCCACACAATTTCCAGTAATACCAAAGATAATATTTACAAGATTAAAAAAAAAAATAATAATAATAATAATATAATAATAATAAAAAAACAAACAAATATGGCAGTAGCAACACATAAAAGAAATTGCAAGTTATATACATATTACAATGCGCAAGGGATGTAACTCTCAAGTTAACAAATGTCTGCTGTTTGAGTTCAAAGTGATATAGGACTGCAAAAGTGGTAGCAAACATTATCCCTGTCTCTACGTAGGTGAAAAGATGGACAAAAAAATAGCTGGTATCTCAGCACTAAGATCTCTTGTTTACATTTGGACACATACTATAAGCTTCTAGCTGTGTTATACTTTCATCTAGGCAGGCTAGATAAAGTGTGTGATGGAAGGAAAGGGGAGGGAGACTGCATACTGTCGTCACCGGCATTTATCATCAAATATTTATGAAACTTTATGTTCATTTGTAACACAAAGCTTAAAAGGAAGTTAGAAAGTTGTGAAGGTTCAAACTAGACTAAAAGCTTCGAAAAAAAACACTCTTGTATATATAAAAGTCTTCCTGGTATGTACTGGCCAATCAACATAGCTCTTAAAAATTTTTACCATGTAATTAGAAATTATTTTACTACAAAGTTATAGATCAAAATTCACTTTCAAGCAGTATCAAAATCATACCTGAATAAAATTTGATTATCTATAAGGAGTATTCTGCTGATATTATTCAGTCATTAAATTCAAATTTAAAGATAAAGTATCAAACTAAGAAGTTAATTAAACAGTAATGAAACAAACACTTAGAGGTTACACTCGGAATTGCCAAGAGTAATTTGGAAAATATGTTAAAATATTGAATTAGCAATTCCTCATTTATTTAAAGAAAAATAATACTTATATGGACAAGTACTTTCTTGTGGTAAATGTTGAAATTTGCAGCTTATTGGCATTAAGTAAGAAATAAACTAAATGTGTTTGTTGGCTTGTAGAAACAGAACCAAGTTGTATGCTGAAGGGGGTTTGAAATATTACAAGTGATATTTATTTACCTGTAAACGTAGATTCGGGGCTTCCAGGAATCAAGTCAAATAGTAACTAAGTAAAGGGTTGGTTAAGTTAGGTAAACAACATTAATAAAATGTCACTTTTGTTAATATGGTAATTTACATATAAGTTACTACTCGCCTTCATTTTCAGATGCCGAGAATCAACAACCTTTAAGCACAAAAAAAACCTTAATATTTCTAACACCCCTTTAGAAAAAGCACACAGTACAGCAAAACCCCTTATTTGCACTTTTAATGGGGACAACGTAAAAAAGTGTAAAAAGCGGGAAAGTGTAAATAAAGGGAAAAGTAAGAAATACGTTAAAGTTAATTAAAATACAGTCGCATCCTGCAGCGTTCATAACAAATACGGGCTACATTACACATTGCACCACAGTAAAAAAAATTAAAAAAAAAAAAAAAAAAAGGCCGCAAATTGGAAATTTACCGTCAATAGGGCGCCGTGCGCGGAGAAAGGTCATTGTACTCAATCAGCTGTTGTTACGGCACGGCGTCTGTTCACTGAGCTGCGCATGCGCAGTATAACTCACTCAACGCTCCGCCCAGACTCGTGACGTTCCATCAGCAGCCAGCCAATAGATGCGAGCATAGCGGAAAAAAATATAAGCTCTACCTCCCGTGTACCAGTTTATTGGTATACGCACCAGTTTTCTCGCTGCCGTGACGTGTTCAAGTTTACGTTCATCTTGATGTCTTGATACCAAAAATTAATTATTTACGATCCTCAGAAATAAATGGTTAGTTTAAAAAATATGCGTCAACTGTACAATATTTCCGAAATTATAAAATACGTTTAAAACAGTTACCAAGACTCTGCTCATTTTATCTAGTGAAGTTTATGTCTCGTACCAGTATTTCGGCTAAGTTGTGACATAAATATAGTATCAGAACGTTTATACATTCGTGAGTTTACGTTTTTCCCGATTGCATTTTAGATTGTCTCCTGCTATAATTACTCGGACTTTTACACGCCTAGGGTTAAATTATTATATGTTTAGAAATAAAAGCAACTTTTCATGTTACAAAAATGTTTATTTTGCGATTTAAAATGTTCACTGCCGACTATAAAAGTTACGTTTTTCACAATGTTTTTAGGCCTACTATGGTTGTTACGTGACGTAAATAGCGGGATGGATTCGATTTTTGAGACGTAATTCGCGTGAAAATATTGTATTGGATTAAATGGGAACCAAACGGGACCTGAAGAATATAGTGCAAATAACGAGAAAACGTAAATAACGGTAACGTAAATAAGGGGTTTCACTGTATTACTTAAGCCTATACATTAAATAATATGTTTCATTATTTTATCTCAATTTCAATAAGCCTGTACTTTTCAATCTTTACCCATATTATTTTAATTCATATAGGAAAATTACCGCAAAACCTTATTTGAATTTAGATTTAGACTAATAGAGGATTTTTACATGCTACGAATAAGATTTGGAAACAGATCTTGGTGGCAGGCCTGAAATAATGAAATCGACTCTACTTGACTCAACTCAAAATTTGTCAGACAAATCCATCTCTACTTAAAATATAATAAAAAAAACTGTATTATTGCCAGCTGCATTAAATATATTTTGAACATGGTGGTGACTGACACAACCCAACTAGGGTTCTGCGAATATTCGAAATTTCCGAATTCGAGTTCAAATTTTTTGATATTCGATTCGTAAATTTGAATCAAATTCATTTTACAATAATTCGACTCGCAAAATCTGGCCCGGGTACACTTAATATAAGACATCCCCCTCCCCCATTCTTAAAAGAAATTTAAATGGACGATTACATCTTCCACTTACAAAAAATTATACATCGAAACCCCATTTTTACGTTTTCACGTTATTTGAACCATTTTATTTCTGTCCCGTTTTAACCTCATTTGATGTAATGCAATGCATTCCCGTTGTTTACAACGCGCCTATTGTTTTACGCAGTTGACGCCGTTCATTCTGATAAAACTGCTTACTAACTTAATCAATCCTATTACAGAGTAATCTTATGTGTAAATCGTGTTTTAAAGACGTTTTTAAAAGTTAAAAACTTAATCTTTAATGTCTCGGGAGTCGCTTTATACCGCTTATAAAAACGTAAGCAGCGCCAGTTTGGTTGTGTTGATTCCTGTATTACCGCATAGAGAGCGCGCACGCAGCCGAAAATTGATATCGATAGCTCGCAGACTGCATGCACGCGCGCGCTCTGTCACTAACCGAGTTAACCCGCACGATCGTTATGCGTATAGTTACAAATCACGTTCTTGTTATGTGATTCTTTTTTTTTTACGTTGAATAAAATGGTTTTATTGCATCACTCATTAATTTAAATTATTTAGCGTGCTTTCGTAAAGTCTACTTTTTAATTAAATTTACTTTCCATGAATAGGTTTTGTTTTTATGGATTACTTAACTTTTTTTTTGCAAAATAGTATTCTCCGTTCACTCTTACCTGAGTTTTGGAATAAACAAAGCCTCTTGTAAAAAAAACCATTTTCATTGGCTGCTGGCCGCCGCGCACATTATTCGTGCGCAAGAAATAGTCCCTTGGTTACGTACTATTTGTAAGTATTTTTACACTGCCTTTTTTATAACAATTGTTGTTATATAGCATTATAGCATTTCATCATTAATATCCAATACAGTTTAATGTGTCAGCAAGTATTTACTTACAATTATGTTAGCAGACGCCGTGTTTACAGTGTACAGTTGATGCCCGGCGCAACAGTTGTATTTCGGATTCGCGCGCGCACTGTTTCTTATGGCTGACGCCGGACCGAGATTTGTGAAGCACAGAACGGGAAAGCCTTTGAAAAATACACAGAAAACTATTGTGTTGAATGTTTTTGAAACATTTTCAGACAAATATCCGGATTGTCGTGTGAACGATATCGCGAGTTTAACTGCAGAATTTACGAGTGTTTCGAAGAGCAGTGTGCTTCGTGCAAGGAAAGAATTACAGGTCACTGGGACATTAACAACTCCCGGGAAGAAAAGGAAACGTGAGTATCCTGTTATCAAAACTTGTGATGATTTTGTGAAGACGGCTACTAGGCGTTAAGTGCATAGTTTTTTCTTCGCAAATGAACCACCTACGCTGAACTAAGTGCTACGGTGCTTCCTGTTATAATACTTCTCCGTTATTTTATTAGCACCGACTGTACTGAGTGTGTGTGTTGCAACTAGTGCTTGGCGCACATGATGAATTAAGCCTATCACTTGCTGACGCGGTGCCGTGATATGACGGTGTTTCTTTATTTCAAAACTCAGCTAAAGTGAACCCACGGTCTCACCCCTAATTATAACCTTGACTTTAGAATAAAATGTGCGATGCTTAAGCGATAAAAACGGTAAATTTGTTATTTTTCTTTTGTACCACTTCCTTATGCTGTGATATTTTTATTAATATTTTTATGCTTGAAAGTCAAACATGCTAAATAAGGTGGCAAGCGAGAGTTTTCTCTACAGCAGGCAACATAGTTACCAGCCGCAGAGAATTGTTGTTGCCACACCACGTCGATGAACTCACCTTTCTCCTTGACAATTTGAAATGATTTGCGAAGTGGTTAGTGCTATAAACATATATATACATATATATATTTTTTTTAAATTTTTGAGAATCTGGTTGTGCTTCTTCAAAATAGTCTCACTTTAATTTTAGTTACTTGATTTAAACTGTGAATTATGTGACAAGTTTTTCAAAGGTGGTATGTTAAAAATGTTTAATGATCTATGTTATTTTAATAAATATTCCCAAATTCGATTCGAAAAAAATTCGAAACTCGTGAATTTTTTTTAAATTCGATTCAAATTGAAAAATCACAATTCGCAGATGTCTAAACCCAACCAAGGAGAAACTAGTTATTCCCAGTCATCTGAGAACTAAACAGCAGGACGACTCATCTGTGATTCTGGAAAGGGAGGACGCACAGACCCACCGTCCTCCGCAGTGTCGATGGGCTCGTCCAGGATGGACAAGGGCTGCCCGTCGCTCCGCCGGGGGAGAGACAGTACCAGGCTGCTGGCGCTCGGCACGTCCTGTGAGCCCCCCAGGTCGACGAGGACGGCCTCGTCGCTCGGCACGCCGTTGGCCGCGAGCGGCTGCGGGCCCTCCGTGGAGGGGCCGGGCCCCGGGTCCCGCCGCTCGCCGACCTCATTGGTCAGCTTGGCGTAGTTGAACTGCTTCGCGTTCCTCCCCTTCAGGCTCGGCTGCACCAGCTCTGCAAGCACCGCCAATCCAACAACTGAAGAAATCCAGGACGTGAAAAATATACATCACGAGAATGCTTTTCAAAGAGAAAAAAAAAAAATCTTACATGCAGAAAAATGTTATGAGCAGCAACTTAAGTATTAGAAACCATTGTAAATTTTATAAATTTATTTTGTATACTAATTTTACAGACACCAGAAAAATTGGCAATCACAATAAACTAGAAAAATATGTAATTTCTGATGCTTTAAAGTTAAATCAAAGAATTAATTTTTCTGGACACCAAAATAACTTTTGCAAAAAAAAAAAATCTGCTTCATGTATGCACTAAACTTTAACTACAATCCAAATCTAAAATCCAAATTTTTACCATGAAAAGCTTTTACCTACAAATATTCTGTAACAGTTGTTAAAAATATGATTATAAATATTTTTTCTTGATATTTGGGAAAATCCAAAATCTTGTTTGTTCAACCATATATGGCTATGTTGTAATAAGGTTAAAATATTTTTCCAAGCAAACTGCACTTTAACCAAAATATACTTATGCATTTGACCAAAAAAGTCACCATTTACAGACTTCAAAAACAAAACAAGTAACGATGGCATAAAAATATTCATAAGCAGATAATAAATATTTAGATTCTGCATTTTACCTAAATATAATGCGATGATTTTGATGAAAACTGCTAAAACTGAAAGTGAGGGTCGCAGTATAATTGCAAACCTACATCTTTGCTGCTGGAAGAATGTTTTGAAACGGCATGGCGCAGCGAGACAACTGTGTCAAGGTTACAGCCAACGCCAGCGATGCGACCAAAACTTTCAGTAACAGCACTACTAGTCAGAGCTTGGGTCAGTATTAGAAGTGATTGTAGTTTGGTCGCTTGTGCTTTGTATGAGAATTGTAGGAAAGTGAAATTTTTTTTATATTTCATGAGACATAAAAAATGAAAAACCCGCTCGTGAATTGAACATTTCGCAGACAATCTTCAAGGCAAGTACTGGTTGGTGCATAAGAATGATGCGCTTTCGACATGCCCAGCAACAGTACCACTGAAACAAAAGGTGTTAAGACTGTCACCGTGTGCACGACTAGAAATGAGAAGCTGCGAGTCATGGTGATGTTATCTCTTTTGGCAGGAAACTGCCACCATTAATCATCTTTAAAAGAAAAACTCTTCCCAAAGAAGCTTTTCCGCCGGACGTAACCACTGACAGTGAATGATTATTCTTACCAACATAATAACAAAATGTTAATACATATATCTATGTATAATAAGTTTTAATGAAGATACTATTGTTTAGTGTTGTGACAAACTAAAATTTATATTGGCCTAGGTAAATTTAACTATGTATTTAATTTTTAAAACATATTTAATTTTAAAATTAAGTGCTTTGACTTTTAACTGTAATTTCCTCTCTATAATTTTGTACTTTAACTGTGACCTTCTCTCCAAACATTCTTTTTTATAGACTCTCAATCAAAAAGTTTGTGGTCGCATTATATTTACAGTTGCAGTATCCTCGGGTAAATACGGTAATTAAAGTAATTTCACAGCTGTCTCACGAAAAGTAGCGGAAAATATCGCATTGTGCATTGACGATTGAAAACAAGGACAATTTTGGCATTTGGTACTGAAAACAAACAAATTATTTAGGTATTTGTATTTTTCTCTGTTATGTGTGGTAAGAAAAAATAACAAAACTCTATGACAATGGACTACAGAAAACTACATGAACACTTTTTTACCAAGGATATCAAAGGAAGCGAATGTGATAGTTTCACAAGTGTAAAAATCGATAGTCACAATCTATTATCTATCTACCACTTTGTGACTGTGTAGCCGCTCTCTCGCTGCACACATCTAGGACATAAGAGATTTTACGACCCAAAAACAAAATAAACATAAATAATGATTCCAGATTATATAAAAAAATTTGCTGCATGTGTTCATAAAATTACTGAATTAAATTTCACTTTATGTTGCTGCTATTAATATTTAAAAAAAAAAATTAAGAACTAAGTTTGAGATGTAATTATGAGCTGGATTTAACACATTAATTTGGAACCATTACTAACACTCTCGTATTCAGCTAAAGTATTTTAGGGAGTTAAGAGTCCGGCAGGTCGTTAAAAATAGATTAGAACTGACAGCATACTGATGAGGATAAATATATGTCCTTAAAAATCAAAAACTTCGCAGGTGTTAAAGTTGACAATTTTCAGATCAGAGGATAGAAACATGACTTGCCAGCTCTTTGATTAGTTTCGTTCAGAACTGGACTGATTAGGGGGGAGGGGGGGGGAGAGAGAGAGAGAGAGAGAGAAGTATTTATAATTATCGTGGAAAACATCTGGTCGCCTACTCACAGAAAAGACTCCTAAAGCCTAACAACCTCCCACGTTTTTCTGGTGGATAATACACAGTGAACGATGAACAGATGCATGTGCCTCCACGCACACACTCATAGTGCACAGACAGCTCAGACAGTTTTCTCCAGCGTGGCCCAAAAAAAAAAGGGTCACACTAAAAGGAGGAAAAAACTTTGCCTCTTTTACCACACATACATTACTAAGACAGAAAAAAAGAGGAACAATCTAAGCAGTGACTGTGTTCTAATTCTTTAGTTAAAACAAGCCAAAAAATAGAATCCATAAATGTTAATATATGTTAATATAAATATAAAATATTGATATATTTTGAAGTGAAAAATTCAAACACACCAGGTTTAATTTTTTTAGTCCATTATATTTAATGACAGATTAAAAATACTCGATGTACATTCTTTTTAAACCCACCCTCTTTAATTTTCTTCACACACACTGCAATTGCCTCAAACCGTTTATTATAAAGTTTTTTTTTTACAATGTTATTAAGTATGTAATAATAAAACAAAATTTTATACACAAAATACAGGAAACTAAAACCTTTCTCAAATGAAGAAAATGCTGTAATTCTCAAATAATGGTTTACAAGCAGGATAATGTTGTAAGCAGGAGCCTTAAAACTGCAGTTCTTATTTTCACAATAAAACAAGAGGAGTAAAAATTTTAAGCAACCATAAGACAACAAAACAGTGAAAATACATTTAGTTTTTGTAATATACTTGTCTCAAATTAGAGAGTGGCAGATACTACTTATGAGAACTATATATTTAAGACAAGTTTCATGAGGCAGACTCAATCCTTTATTTAAGAACATTATATACAAAAATACATGCAAAAATTGCGGTATGCATACATGCTAAATGAAGAGTAATATATTAAGGGTCAGATATTCTCTGTTTGGAGTGCCATGGAAAACTGTTTATGTGCATATTTTCTAATAAGCACAACTAACGGAAACCTAGTTTTTTTTTTTCACATTACTGCTATTTAATTTTCCCACAATTTACACAGTTTTCTCTTAAGGCAGGGCTGCCACCACTTTGAAAACAACATCCTTGATTGAAAGGTGAAATATACTGTAATATCCTTGTTTTGAATATAAAATATCCTGTAAAATCCTGTACATTAAAAAATACAAAAAAAATTATGCAATTTTGATGAAAATTTCTTGATCATAATGTACGTAACTATACTTCAATCAAAACATCACAATTTTTAACACTTTATACAAGTATTTACACACACACTCATAGCCTACACTTCACCACTGGCAGTATTTAAATATCACTTTTTCAGATGTTTTGCCCTATTCCTCATTTCTTCTGTTGGCTGGAATTCTGCCATATTCTTCCTAGAAGAGATATGCAACAAAGCATTGAGCATTGGCGATTCAAGACATGACCTGTGCGCTGTCTTAATAAGGTTGAGCTTACTAAATATCCTTTCCACCCCTACATTGCTGTGTGGAAGAATAAGGATTGCCTTTGCAAGTTTACAAAGCAGTGGAAAACATGTTTTCCCATTAATTCCACACTGTGACACTTTATGCCAATATTTGTCAGGCTCAAGTGTCTTAGCAGTGCTCATTTCTGCTGGTGGATCCCACAGTGAATATGTAACAAATTCAGAATTCAGTTCATCATATTCATTGCTTGCGATGATATTCGGAAATGCTTTGGCCAAGTTTTCCACTTTTACCCATTCTCCAGACTGCTGTTTAGCTGGATCAAAAATGTCAATGTTCTTCAAAACATCATTCTTGAGTGGGAGAAGACGATGCAACTCTTTTGTACCCATCTCATAAAACTTATGAAAACAATTGAAAAATTCTGTTTTTTCCTGTGAGCTTATTTGGTTATTTTCCAAATGTGTTCGTATGGCATGACCAATAGGGCAATAGATTCCTGCTTTTGGAAGTTGGTTTTGCCTTCCAAAGTCAACAGCTGTTATATCAGGTGCTTGTTGAATTGCACTGAACTGAACAAAACTAGCGGTGAACTGGCATAACAAGACACTCATTTCTGAATATAATTTGTGCACATAAGGCCGTTCCTGTTGAAATAGAAGGTTAAATTTCAAAAAAATGTGGTAGAGTTGCACTTTACAGCTTTGCTGACTGTGAGTGCAAAACCTTTTTTATGTGCTGTACAGATTCCATATTACTCTCCTTTGGTTCAATTTTTGAATCAAAATATTCTTGAAGAGCTGACCACTGTTCAAGAAGGCAAACAACACATTGCAACATCGCAAGCCACCTAGTAAAACATGGGCGTAATATTTTATGTTCCGGTACATTAAGCAACTGCTGAATGTTTTTAAACTCATCTTGCCTTTTGCCAGATACTTTGAAATGTGTGTATACATCTCGGGTTAGCTGTTCACAAAGGTCTGGCAATTCACTGCAAGCATGTGATGCAGCCAAGTAGGCTACGTGGCAAGCACAATGAAGGAACCACACATTTTCTTGCTTGCCTCGAATGCGTGACAATACAGAATTAAATTCTCCTACCATTGACTTAGCTCCATCTGATGACATGCTAATACAATTTTGCCAAGGAATGTTGTCTTCTTCGAAGGAATTGTTGACAACATTAAACAGGTTTTCACCTGTTGCATTTCCCCTAAGCGCAACCACTTTGTAGAGGTGAGTTTCAACTTCTGTTGTGAAAATTCTAGCCATTACCACTACTTTTCTGGTGACAGAAACATCTGTAGACTCGTCAATTAGCAGGGTAAATTGAGATTTTTTCATGTTGGTAATAATCTCCTCTGCACATGAGCCAAGGGCTTGAGTAATAATTTGACTTGTTTTTGTACGGTTCCAACTGAAATTCTTTGCGATTTCACTATCTAAGAACATTTGGGCCGCTAATTTAGAAAAGCTGTCCCTTAGCTTAACTGGCAAATTATTTTCACATATAAAATTTACCCAGCGCAGTTCAGCATTGACGCCTCCATGATTTTGTTTTGTTACAAAATTTAACATTGAGCTGCTACTACTACTACTTCACAAGCAAAATTTCTTTTGTGGTAATCCCTTGTTTCATGCCGCCGCAAGTCCTTTAGTCCTTTGGCGATGTCAAACTCGGAATTACAAAATTTACACACCGCGTGATATTCATCTTTTCCTTTCTTTAACCACGGAAGTTCCGATTCCCACTCACGTTTATATTTCTGTCTATACACAGACTGTTCATGAGATGTCTTAAATTTCTTCTCTATTTTTAAAATTACCGTTGCTAGCTATGGACGAATATCAGAAACATTTAAAATAAACAGCTATTGAAAGCAACTAACGTCACAATTTCGTATTCCAAACCTGCTTGTTTTTGTCAACAAAATACACCTCCGCTGGTAACTCATCTTAGACCCAGAAAACGCTTATCGTCGCGTCGCTTTCGACTCTCCTACAATCTATTGATTTTCGTAAACGTCTACTGAGTAAAATGAGCACACGAATAGATATAACCATGTCAGAAAGAAAAAAATCACAGTTGGCTAACCTGAAATAAAATATTCAGTTGACATGGCGGCGTGGTGTATACCGTTTGCCGTTCGGAGGTTAATGTGATTGAAACACGTAAATTGCAAAATTTTTTTGAGGAACGTATAAAAAAGTTTGAAATATCCAGGGAATTTAGTGCTTAGTCCGTGAATCCGTTTTAACCTCTAAATATCCGCAAAAACGGATAAAATCCGTGAAAACTGCAGTCTTGTCTTAAGGTATTGTTAGAGATGGTGATTTATAGCATTTAAAATATGTAATAACATTTAGCATTTTGAATTTGAAATTTAGCATTTTGTAGCATTTTTAAAAACAACATCAGGGTTCCCACCAACTTGTTTCAGTAAATTTCCCTGAGTTTTCCCTGTCCTATAATATATTTTCCCTGTGTTAAATTAAAAAAAAAATAATGCAATAAACTAATCACAATAAGAACAATTTTACATAATATACAGGCATACTTATGCTACTAACATAAAGGTATATTAGCTATTTTATTACCTGCTAAATAACTGTGAACATTTAGACATACATAGGCCTAATGTTATACTACTTCTGCTGCATAGGAAAAAAATGTTTAAGTATCTTGCATATTCAATGTACATTCACAAAATATTACAAATATGCACTGGTTATTCTTTAAACCCATTACATATTTTTCTTAATTTTTTTAATTTTCATTTCTAAATGCTCTTTTTGTTTCTCTATTTCCAGTTTTTTATTTAGCAGCTCTTGAATTTCTACACTCTTGCATTTTTTTCTTCCTTACAATATCTGTCCAACTGCTTGTCCTCTTCTTCATTTTGACGTTTTTGCTCCAGGGCACCTTTGTACCTTGAAGCTGCTCCTCTGGCATATTTTATCATTTCCTGACCTACTTGAATACAATTTTCACCACCAACATTACTAACTCCATCCCAAACTCGTCACAGGCCAATCAAAGATTCCTCATGGAGATTTTCAACAAGCATCTCCTTATTGATGGAGAATCCAGATTCCACAAAAGCATTACCATGTGAGAGAATTAATATAATTTTCACTGCAAGCCATATATCTTTAAACTGTTCTTTTCCATTCAACATATCTGCAAAAAAAAGTGTCCAATCTGTTATTGTGTACATGAAATGATGCAAGTTTGTCAGAATTGATATTAGTAACAAATTTGGTAAACTGAACACTAGCGGTGCTTGGCAGACATAAGAATTTTCAAACATGTATACATGCTTGTCCTACACTCTTTCTGTTTGTCCAACAATTTTCTAGGGTCCAAACAAGAAGCAGCTTTAACCATTTTGTATTTTATTGGGCTACGTTCAACAAGTTTCTTGGCAATCTGAACCATTGTTAGGAACCTTTGTTTCTGAAGTTCTTTTACATCGACCACACCTAACCCATGCTTTGCCACAAATCCAATTTTCAACTTTGAGAGTGGAAGTCCCAGACTTACATTGTCCAAATTAATACCAATAAGCTGATATGCAGTTGTCTTGGCTTTCAAAATTTCCATCTTAATGAAATGTCCCAGCAACTCTCTTAGCAAGTCCTCCAATTCCTTATGCAGAAATGGTAACATTGGTTTCGATGTTTGGAACTTCTTTAAAAATGGTTCAAGTGAAGAAGCCATTGTCAGGAAAAAACTCAGCTTAGCTAGCAACAAAGGATCCCTCAAACAATCCTTCACTTTCTCAACAGAATATGTAAAAGGTAATTTACTGGTCTTAAAAAAAATTTTCAAGTGAGGAAAAATTTGTATTGCTCTCTCACACACTGGGACATTTTCCAACCACCGACAATCACAAAATTTGATCGGAAAAACACTGCAACTTGTAACTTGTCTGAAGTCTGATCATAGAGCAGGTGAGTCTTTGAACACAGAAGATATGGCCCTTAAAAATTGAACAACATCCCACCCGGTCTTTCTAAAACCCATTTCAAAGGCACCATGAACAACATGGAGACCACAAGATCCCAGGTCTAATATATCTGGATCTTCTTTGCACACCTTAGTTTTTGCCTTCAATTTTTTCATGAACAACCAATTGACATTCGGCCCAACCATGGATACTTGTACAATTTTGGATAGTTCCACATCCTTTAGTCCCTGTTGAAACCCTTCTAAGAGCTCATCAGCTGTAGAATGGCCTAAAAATGAAGAATTCCAGTACCTGGTCATTACTTGATTTTTGTTGACGTCCCATATACGTACAGCTATGTCCATTTGTTGTACCTTTGATACCCTATTGAAGGATTCATCAAAGCACGCAACAATGTATTTTGTGGATCTGATTTCATCTGCAAGTTTGTGAAAAAAATATGGGGCAAGTCCATAAGTAACTAAGTATGCAGTCTTGGTACTACTAAGCTGCATTTCTTGTGCAATGGAACTATCTAGAAACATTTTTCCAAACAAATTGCTTATTCCTTGTTGGCTATTAAAACTGTCTTTTTTCATAACGACATGTAATGCCCACAATATTTCTGCCTTTCTGACATTACTGTCTCCCTGAAAATGTATTTTATTTACCATGCCTGAAGATGCCTCTTTGAGAGCACTGAATGATGATGATGATGAACCAGTTAACAATGAACAGGATGCTGGTGTGCTGGATGCTAATTCAGAATTTGGTGCTGTGGAAACACTTGAAATAATTGATCCCTTCGTTTCTTGGTGATTTAAAGGCTTTGTTAAGTATGCTGACATAGATGCAGAAATACTGCTCGCAGTAACCAACTGTTTGTGAAATTTCCCTTCTTGATGGCTCTTCACAGACTGCCTACCCATACTACTCAAAGAAAATACCTTTTTACACAAAATACACTTTGCACTATTGTTATCACCCTCAACACGACATAGCCACTTTTTCCAGTCAGGAAACAGTGATCCATCTAGCCAAGCAGGATTGAATTTAGACATCGTGAATGTCACACAATTATCCACTCAGACTATCAAGAATAGGCCTAGGCCTAATGTAGAGTAGCAAAACACATTCGATACTGAATCACTTAGGCTCACAAGTTTCAGTGTTTTCATTGCACAATCAAGGAAACTGTGCTAGCACACACCCGTGAACGTAACCTATATTTCTAATGAGAAAATAATAAGAGGACCGCCGTTGATTTCTTCTGAAAAAAAAAAAAACACTTCTCACAATTGACTAAAAAATTTCAAATATATTTAACTGCTTCTGTAGAACTCTTGACTCAGAATAACACAATGTGTAACTATTTTCGCGGTGTTTTTGTTGTGTTTGATAGGCAAAAATCTCGTCATGAAACCATAATACTACCAACTACACAAATTACAGTGATACAAGAACACCACCACAGCTACAGCACTTTTGAAAAAAATACATCTAAATAAATGAAAATACGTTCACTAAACAATCTTCAAAAAGTTTCCAGCGTACCGGATACAAACGGCCACACGTATACGAACTAAGGTGCCGTCATTTTATACAACTAGCTTGGTGCAGCTCAGCACGGTCCGGGGCTGCCTAGCATGAAATCCGGCACGTCACAGCTGTATGGTGAACCAAACTTTCCCGGGACTCGTGGCTTATCTATTACTTTGATTTACATGTACGACCCGCACCCCAACTTTCCGATTGTTTTTAAGAGAAAAATGTGCTTGTGATACATGTATTAATCAATATATATAAATATGTATATACACACACACACTGTGATTGCCGCACAACAAATTTCCCTGAGTTTTCCCTGTGTTTTTGACCCATTTCAATTTCCCTGAATTTTCCCTGTTTTCCCTGGCGTTGGGAACCCTGAAGATTTAGCCAATTCTCTCATTTTACATTACTGAAGATAAGTATATTTTTAAAAAGCATTAAATAATACACACATTAATTATTAACAACCACAGAAATAAAGATCTAGCACAACTACAAAGGTAGCCTATCTTGGCAGGTTTCCAAACAACTTTTTAGCACTTATGAGTGCAATAATTTGAATACTTAAAATTACAATAAATATTTTTTAGCAGAGTTCATGGCCATAGTTGATGTAGAGTGCACAAATAATGTTATTGAAACTGGTTTTTTCAATTTTTTTCCTCATTTTTTCAATTTTCGCCTTATTTTGGTTTTCGATCATGCCAGAAACTGTTGCTTGCCGTTTTACCGACTTTTTTTCTTCATCCGATTACTCGGTGAATCTTTTTTTTTGCAGCCTGATGTCCCTCAGATTTAATGTGCTTTTCAAGTACATCTTTTTTTTTTCCACTCCAGACTGCGATTACATAAATTGCACATTAAAATATTCATATCACTTTCGTAGAACTGTTACTTTTGTATTCATTTATGCGATCGCGAATGGAAATTACGTTTCGTCCCATTTTTACCACGAGAAATAACAGTATACAACACATTCACTAGTATCCACGTATTTGTAAACACACCACCTTCCACAAACTACACAAAAACGTGGCTTTCACGTGAAACACAGTCAGAAAATGAGACTTACAATTGTTAGCGCGGCGAAGCAGACATGTCGCAATATGGTGGCCTAAAAACTTGTACTCTGCAAGATGACGGACACTCTTCCAGCTAGTAGTTCTTTGCTTTGTTTACATTCGCGAGGCACTGATGGCCATTCTTCATACAATATTTACGAACAATAGTGTTGTGAATGACGTGACAATAAGATACTTGTGCTGAATACGCCATAAAATGATGGTTTCTTTTGATACTGAACTGAAACTAAATACAATCAGTAAATAAATTGTGTAGAGAGAAGACGAATCTACGTTTTTTACCTTGATTTCGCATTTATCCCGGAATAGTCTAGATTTCGCATTTTATAGCGAAAAAAATATAATTTAGCATATTTTCGCATCTATTTCACGAAAACGAAAAATCACCATCCCTAGGTATTGTGTATTTTACATTGAACACAAAGTTGAAATTCCCTAAAATTACAGTGCCTGGAAATGTGAATCTTGAATTACGTGAACTCGCAAGATAACTAGAACCAAGTGATTCCAAGCCGCCTGAGCGAGACTCACTCCTCCTGCGGTCGGGCAGTTTGGGCGCCGGCCCCGCGTCCTGCGGGACCCCCAGGAAGTCCGGCGGTACCATGGGGTTGTGCAGGTACACCTCGTCGATGAAGGCGGGGCTTCCCCAGGACTTGTTGTACGGCGAACCGTGACCTGCAACACGAGCTGGCAATCAAGTCACCGAAACCATTCAAGAACACGTATAACGAGCAACAGCTACAGTTCATTAAGGATTTTACAAATCAACTTATGAAATTAAACATTTTACACAGTCCATGAAATGAACATGAGAGGAAAAAAACATAATGTTCACAAACTGGTACAAACCCAACATGTACACATCAAGAAAAACAATTAATAGACTAGAATTTTTTATGTAAGTTATATGTTCGAGTCCGATGGCCCAAAAAAATTGGTTTACCGCAGGGCTGCCACCACTTTGAAAACAATATCCTTAATTGAAATGTGAAATATCCTGTAATATCCTTTTTTTGAATATAAAATATCCTGTAAAATCCTGTACATTAAAAAATACAAAAAAATATGCAATTTTTATGAAAATTACTTTATCATAATGTACATAACTATACTTCAATCAAAACAATTCAATTTTTAACACATTATACAAGTATTTACACACACGTAGCCTACACTTCACCACTGGCAGTATTTAAATAGTATCACTTTTTCATATGTTTTACCCTATTCCTAATTTCTTCTGTTGGCTGGAATTTTGCCATATTCTTCCTAGAAGAGATATGCAACAAAGCATTTGGCATTGGTGATTCAAGACATGACCTGTGCGCTGTCTTGATAAGGTTGAGCTTACTAAATATCCTTTCCAGCCTTGCATTGCTGTGTGGAAGAATAAGCATTACCTTTGCAAGTTTACAAAGCAGTGGAAAATGTTTTACCATTAATTTCATACTGTGACACTTTATGCCAGGCCTGTCACCAAATTAGGTTCCTTAACAGCATTTAAAAATCCTGTAAAATTTATAGCAGTAATTGAAATAATTTATTTTTCGCGGTAATTTAAAATATACATTGCATTCCAAAACATAATTTTAAAAAATCAAATGAATGTAAGAAATTATTAAAATTTGCCACTTACATTACAAAACTAATAGTTGGTATCACAATAAAATGAAAAGTATAGGCTTTGGTGCTTTTCTTATTTACAAACTATAAATACATCCATACAACTGAAGTTATTTACAAGTTTAAAAAAACAAATGTATTTCACATCATTAACTAGCTACTTTTTCATGTTCTGTGCTCTTTTCCGCATCTCGTCAGTGGGCTTGAAAGCCAGACCTGCAGATGTTCTCATTTTGCAATGCAACAGCGCATTTAACATTGGTGATTCCATTGACGATCTGTGAACAGTTTTAACCATCTTGAGATTGCTGAAAACCCTTTCCACAGCAGATTTTCTCCAGTTGCAGCACCACTCAAAGCCATTACTTTGTACAGACGAGTTTCAACAATCTCAGATGGAAAGAACCTTGCTAACACTTCAACCTGCCTAGTGACTGTATCATCAGTTGATTCATCAATCATCAGTGTGAAAAATTGTTTTTTCATTGTATAGGTAACCTAATCTGCAGCTGATGTACCCAAAGATTGAATAATTATCTGGCTAGTTTTAGTGCGAGAACAAGGAAAGTTTCTTGCGATTTCACTATCTGGAAACATTTGCGGGACAAGTTTCGTGAAATTATCACTGAGTTTCACAGATAAATTGTTTTCACAAACGAAGTTCGCCCATAACAGTTCCGCATCAATTATTTTGTTTGGTTACAAAACTCGTCAAAGAACAACTCTGATCAGCAGCTCGTTGGTTTTTCGCATGAATTTGCATCTTCAAGCCGCCCTTTGTCACGTTCAGTTCCGAGTTGCAAGTCGAACAAACGGCGGAAAATTCCGTTTTGCTACGCCTCAACCATTTCAATTCTTGATCTCATTCTTTACGATAATGCTGTTTATAAAGTGACCTGTCCGGCGAAGTCTAGTTTTTTCTCCATCACAATCAGCTAAGACCAAAACTACTATTTAAATCACGTAAGAAATTTGTAAACAAATGCCGCACCTAAAACATTGTAATGGCAAAAATACCAATGTTTAATGACGCCATGACACTTCTTAGCGTTTAACTCAACAAACGAAAAACATTTCCCCCGAAACCATAGATATTGTACTTCATGAAACTATATGTGGGAGTAAATGTTTTTGGTTTGTGGTTAAACGATTGGAAGTTCCATGGCGCTACACATAATGTGAGTGTTTGCTTTACTGTTGGATGCTTGTATGGTTTGACAATTTCAAATAGGTATTCGAATGTAAATATTTACACGAATGAAATTCAAATATGAAAATATCGGCGAAGCGTCGTAAATATCCGTGAATGTCGCCGTTTATCCATTAGTCCGTTTTAAGCTTCAAATATCCGTGAAAACGGATAAAATCCGTAAAAACGGCAGGCCTGGTTTACCGTATTTACCCATGTACCACCCGCACATTTTTTCCGAAAAACAACATTCAAAAATCGGGGTGTGGGTCATACATGGAATTTGAGGTTTTGGACAAAAATTAAGACTGAAAAAAATGGATTTATCGTACATTACAGAATGCTGGAAGCATTTATTACAATGAAAATATAAGTATCCAACCCGTTACTATCATATTCATACCTGCCAACTTTGGCCAGTCAAAAAGCGGGAGGTTTTTTAGTGGAGTAAACAATGCTTGTTGCCCCCAATAAAACGCGAAGGGGGGGGGGGGGGGGGGTGGTGGTGGTGGTGGTGAAATTTTGTTTATTTTGACGGAAAAATCACGACACAAAGAAAAAAATGCAGCATGTTCACCTTTCCTCGATTGCAAAATGCACGGAAATTCGTCACTAAATCTCTTCTTGTACACAACAAGATACTTCACTGTAGGCCATTTCTATTAAATCCCTATTGCGGAGTAGGCCTACAACTAGGGATGGTCGGGTACCCGAAATTTCGGGCAGTGTTTCGGGTATCAAGTATACCCGAAATTCCGGGCGGGTATTTCAGTGCCCGAAAATATCGGGCACCTTGGAAAACGGCAATACCGCACGGCGCAAGTAAACAAAGCTTCTTTTTTTTGGAACGCGCGGCAGCTGCAGGAACATGCCACGCCGCCGCCGTCCCGGCACCAGCCGGTGAAGTGAGTGTGTGTGAGAGATAAGATAAAGAAGGTGCCCGGTCAGCAAGTGTGTTTGTGGGAGGGGGAGACAGATATAAGAGAGCGAGCCCTGCAGCAAGCGGAAGTGGTCAAGGTCAACATTTACCGTTACTCTCGCTGGCTGACTAACGATGCAGCTGGTCGCCCGCCTCTCTCTCTCACACACACACACACGCGCGCGCGTACGCACGGCGGATGCTCACTGCTCAATAGTCACAAAGTAGTGTTCAAGGCCGGTGGAGCTGCTTGCTGTGTGCGAGAAGGATTATAAGCTGACTTTAATTACACACATTGTAGTTGCGTGGCATTTACAGAAAGTGGTTGTGAATTGTTTCTATTTAATTCATGTCATTATTTAGGCATGGTCTGGCAGAGAAATTTGACTTCGGGCGGGCTCGGGCGGGTAATTGTCCAAAATTTTCGGGCTCGGGCAATCTCGGTCGGGCATCAAAATCAGTTAATGAAATAAATTCTGAACATAAAATAGTCGTACTTAAGTTTGCATTGACAAACCTGAACTGTTTTTATTTATTTACTATACCGCACTGATATGAAAGTTAAACATTAAACTAAAAAATAGAGTGCATATTAATCTTGGAAATAAAGTGCTTATTAACTAAATTGTGTTTGGGTAGCTGCTTGAAGGTTCATTGTCACTGTTGATTGTTTGATCTACACTTCCACTGGTATCCATTTTGGTAAAATAATGACATGAATTAAATAGAAACAATTCACAACCACTTTCTGTAAATGCCACGCAACTACAATGTGTGTAATTAAAGTCAGCTTATAATCCTTCTCGCACACAGCAAGCAGCTCCACCGGCCTTGAACACTACTTTGTGACTATTGAGCAGTGAGCATCCGCCGTGCGTACGTGCGCGCGTGTGTGTGTGTGTGTGTGAGAGAGAGAGGCGGGCGACCAGCTGCATCGTTAGTCAGCCAGCGAGAGTAACGGTAAATGTTGACCTTGACCACTTCCGCTTGCTACAGGGCTCGCTCTCTTATATCTGTCTCCCCCTCCCACAAACACACTTGCTGACCGGGCACCTTCTTTATCTTATCTCTCACACACACTCACTTCACCGGCTGGTGCCGGGACGGCGGCGGCGTGGCATGTTCCTGCAGCTGCCGCGCGTTCCAAAAAAAAGAAGCTTTGTTTACTTGCGCCGTGCGGTATTGCCGTTTTCCAAGGTGCCCGATATTTTCGGGCACTGAAATACCCGCCCGGAATTTCGGGTATACTTGATACCCGAAACACTGCCCGAAATTTCGGGTACCCGACCATCCCTATCATTATTTTACCAAAATGGATACCAGTGGAAGTGTAGGTCAAACAATCAACAGTGACAATGAACCTTCAAGCAGCTACCCAAACACAATTTAGTTAATAAGCACTTTATTTTCAAGATTAATATGCACTCTATTTTTTAGTTTAATGTTTAACTTTCATATCAGTGCGGTATAGTAAATAAATAAAAACAGTTCAGGTTTGTCAATGCAAACTTAAGTACGACTATTTTATGTTCAAAATTTATTTCATTAACTGATTTTGATGCCCGACCGAGATTGCCCGAGCCCGAAAATTTTGGACAATTACCCGCCCGAGCCCGCCCGAAGTCAAATTTCTCTGCCCGACCATGCCTACCTACAACTAAACGCGCACAAAATACTCATCACGCAACTGCTTCCACAAAATAATATTTTTTTTGAATACACCGTTGAATTAATTCGAAGACTACTATAATGCTACCTCTACACTTATTCTGTGAGCACAGACGTGAACAAAGGTGAATTTGTTCGGGCACGAACAAACAATTCACACATAGCCGGCTAACAAACCGAAGCGAATTTGGGCACGAATGTAAACAGTGGTATCATAAACTCATTATTAATCCAGTCCGTCTTTATTTCAAAACACCACCGAAAACACAGTTTACAATGTTGACAAAACACGCCATTTTGGAAAACAAACCTTTTTCTGGTTGGCTAACAAACACCAATGACGAACGTGTACCAAAACAGCTCCCATAATTATCGTAAATAACTACGTTTCTTTCTTAGATGTACGCTTAACCAAGAGTTTTAGCCGACAATTGTGGGCATTTAGGCTATTAAAATAACTACACGTTATGGTACGAACCGTAGTTACTATACAATTGTACGGAATAATGGTACAAACATATTAATTCTATAAATTTATTGTATTAAAAACTTAAAGAGAAACAGAACCAAAAAACGGGAGATTTTAATGACAAATCGGGAGGGTGGGAGAAAGGGTATAAAATCGTGAGTCTCCCGCCTAAAGCGGGAGGGTTGGCAGGTATGCATATTGTAGCGCGGGTGAATAGCAAACAAGCAATATTGTTAACTACGTCGTGCGCCGCGTGTACAGCTTGCGTCGCCCGCTGGGATGTGCCAAGGCGGCACCGAACCGTGCCGTGCAGCGCCGGACCGTGCCGTGCCGCGCCGGACCGTGCCGACCTAGCATTCCAGGCAGCGCCGGACCGTGCCGAGCAGCATCAAGCCAGTATAATAAAATTCTGTGTTTACTTTGTTGTTACAATGACAGACTCTTTTTCCCTATTTATGCTGGCACATGTAAATGACATTATAGTGGAAAAAAAATTTTTTTCCTGGAGAGTGTGTTGAAAATTAGGGGTGCGGGTCATACATGGGGGCGGGTGGTACATGGGTAAATACAGTAGTTTAATTTATGTACAAGGAAATAGGATTTGAAATGATTGAACTTGCTAGGTTATTTCAACGCTGTCCGGGCAAGTGGCAGAAAGGTACGGAAAGTAAATCTTATGAAGGGCTCCTGAAATGCTCATTAAAACATGAACCCGCTGTTACCTGTGTGAATGAAAGAGTTCTGCAGTGGCTTGCTGATGTCTTCCACCGCTTTCCTGCGCATGGGGTTCACCAGGCACCGGGGAAACTGCCCCACCTGGAACGTCCGCTGGTTCTGCCCCTTCCACCAGTACAGCTCGGCCCTGCGTCAGTAAACTGTAAGACAGGACTGCGTGCAGATAGCAAAGCAGCTATCTTCATATTATGAACTGCCATCAAAATTGAAATTGCTCTCATCAGGATGATCCTAGCTTTAAGCAAAAGCATTGCACTGTCTCCGTCAGTTCCCACTTTTTTTAAAAAATATAAATATAAATAGAGAGCCATTATTATTAGGTTAGAGGCTAATAAGTTGGAAAAATTAGACAACCTGGAGCTAGCAGACCCAAGTGCATATCCTTCCCATTCGTATTCAATTCAAACTAAAAAACTGATATTCACACACGCCGAATGGTCTGGCAATAAGATGCAAACAAGACAGGCTGCACTCTCTTATTTAGTTTTCAAAACATTGAGAATGTAAACATGAAGTTTTACATAAGTTTCATGAAAATGCTAGTTCCACAATAATACGTAGATGCTAATTTATAAAATCAATAAAATAATAGTTTCTAATTTAGTAAACAAAGAAATGCTAATTTTTCCAGCCCCTACTAATATTTTACTCTAGAACCGAATTCTTCCAATTTGTTACCTGTCAAACACACATGTTACAAGGGTGAAAAACAGTAACAAGAATATAAGATAGCAGTGTGCTGGATTGCATTTCACCCCCTACTACCTGCGGTCATATCAGAAACTTCTGCTGGGGTAAGCCATCCAATATAAAACAACCCTGCCTTATGTGTACGTGAATGCAGTGGTTGAAAATGGCCAATTGATGATTTTTGAAGGCAGTGTGTGTAATTTTTCATCTAATCATCAAGAAGTTCACCTACCAAGGTGTAGATGTGTATAAGGCAAAATGAGAGGGTTAACCTCTCTGAATACTCAGCCTGATGATTCAACAATGCCGACATCATTAAGGAATTTCATTTTTAGTCTTTTTAGAATCTGAAACTGTCATTAAGATTTTTTTATTATGAAACCTTCATGTCAGTTAAACTAGTTTTCTCTCTCACATATACACTACTTATCTGTAACTAAACCATTCTCAATAAAATACTTTTAAATGTTGAACTGCTTTAAACATTTTTTTAATACGGTATTTATTACAGATGGATGAGAGACTAATTTTAACACTCCAGCCAAGCTTTGAAAAAACCCCAAATCAAGCCAAGCTCCAACTTTATAACAGTTTTTTAGTAGAACCGAATGTGATTCATCAAAAATTTTTGAGCTCTATTGAATATAAATTCCCACAGATATAAAGTAATAAAAAGTCAATATTTTCTTACACTTAAAATAAAACATTTATAGCAACAATTTTCAGGTCTAAATTGAATCTTAAATCACATTCTTTAAAACTTAAAAAAAAAAAACAATAACATGTAACAATAGTTGAAATCATTGTGAAACATTCTCTTCCTAAAGTGTACTGGGTACAAACCTGCCATCAATGACAATGATGTTGTCTCCTTCCTCAATAATCATCTTGTTGGGTTCCTCGAACTTCCTCAAAGCCTTCATTACGGGCGGAAAGGTTTCAGAGAAATAATTCTTTAAAGCAAGGAATGTCGGACGATCAGTTGGATTTTTCGCCCAACACTGAAACACATGACAGGATAAAATACACTAAAAAAAAAGCTAAAGTAATTTATTTTATAAACAAAACTGACCTGATGATAGAAATATGATACATAGAAAGTAGGGACAATATTATATGGTGAAGTGCAATAAAACAAAAATTACACTGAAAAGCATGTTAATAAACTACAAAACACAAATATGCAATTGAAATCACAAAATAATCAGCATTTTAAATCAAACTATTTAACTGAAATCAAAAATACTTACAGTAGAACCCCGATTTTGCGAACACGGATTTAACGAAAACAGCGATTTAACGTAAAGGTTTTCAGGAACCATTAAAAAAACACCAATTTATTAAAATAATAATATAAATTTCCAAAAAATGAAAGTAAATAGTAATGGAATCTTATTAAAAATTACACTTTGTGGTGTCAGTAATAGAATGGAGGTACTATATATTAATATGTGCCTTTGCATCATCTGTCCAAATACGAAAAAATTAAAAAAGTTGTTCAAATTGCTTAAAAACTGCGGGCGCTGTAATTGAATTGCGTAGGTGCATGCCATTGCGCGCGCCTGGATAGATAGACTGTCCGCGACACATGACGTCATGAAGGGTTTCTTTGTCCGCATCCCCCTCCCCCTATTCTATGCCTGGCTTGACTCACCACGTTATCTTCCAAACACGCCCGCATAGTAACAGTGCTAGCCAATAATCACACGTTTCCAAATATTCCCTTTCCCATCCTCTAGGTTTTTTCAACTTGTGACCACGTCACACCAATACGTCATTATCATTATTCTCTAGAGGTGTAAAAGTAACGAAAAAAAGCGTCCCCGTATGTATTCGTTACTATAACAAAATTAGTACTCGTTACTATCGTATCACGTTACATTACTCGTTACTTCTGATACCGCATAACATGCTATGTTATGTTGCAGCAACGAATCGAGTCGTATTGCGTACGCGTACAGTATGACGTCGCGTAAATAATAATAAATAGAATATAAACAATTAACAATATTTGATAATTAACAGTTATTGTTAACCAAGAAACAATTACATCTCATTAGAGCGGCTTTTTTATACTAGTATCTCTTTTAAGATAAGAACAAAAAAAAAAGTGAAAATACGCGATAATAAAAACATACTTCTAATTTGTAAACAATACTTTCTTACGTTGTTTCTGTTCGAATCTCAAACTTTGTCTACACACACAATACCTTAAATAAACAGTAAAAAACTTTGACAACGAATTTCCAAATTATACTTTACTTAATAAACAAACATCGTTCTTTGTAACGCAAATTCATAGAATATGCGCGCGCATGCGTAAAACATACGAAAAATGTGAGTAACGAGATGCAGCCGTGTGTAATGTTTCGTTACTCGTTACTAGATGGCGCACCTGTTACTCGGTACCGAATACATACGGTTTGCTACAGCTTTATTATTCTCAGTAAGAGCTTTGTGCACGGTGTTTAGTTTTTGGAATACGTTTTTTATAAGTGCTGCGCAGCTCAGCGAACAAAGAGTGTCAGCCGGCGGCTACGCCGCGCCGTAATAGCAGCTGACCGAGTACAATGACCTTTCTCCGCGTACGGCGCGCTATTGACGGAAATTTTCCATCAATTTGCGGCCAATTTTTTTATTTTTTATTTTTTACTGTGACGCAATGTGTATGTAGCTCGTATTTGTTATAAACGCTGCAGGTTGCGACTGTATTTTAATACACTTTTACGTATTTCTTACACTTTACATATTTTTAAACTTTTATTTTATGGCTTAATTTTTCACGGTTTCTGAAAATCTGTATGTACGACCGAGGTGTACGTACGAACCGGGGGCCGTACGAGCGAGATTAAAAGACGTTGAAGATGTAAAGTTGACGAAGTCTGAGATAGCACGGCAGCACAAGATATCAGCGTCGACCCTGTCTACGATATGGAAACGATAGGGACGCGATTATGAGTGCGGGGGTCATTGAAAATCGGAAAATCGGATTTAACGAAACATCGATTTAGAGTAAACATTTTCGGTAACCATAGCACTTCGTTAAATCGGGGTTCTACTGTATTTCTTTTAAGATATTAAACTCGAGGGTAACCCTTACAGTGAAAATCTTGGGTTTTTATGCCAAAAATAAATTATAGGTGCACACTATGTGCAAGGGTGATCCTTTGTAAACACAGTATTCACGATTCTTGTGAAAATTTTACTATGTTAGTTTATTGGTGTCTCTCGGTAATGTGTGGATTTTTTGTAAAGTTCCAACTTGAACCAAAATGTCTTGCCTTCAAGCGGCAGAGCTCACACTCTTACTTTGTGAAACTCACCTGTAACATCAGCTGATACGCATCCCAGGAGCACGCATCTGGCTGAGGGAGGCGTTCCCCTTCGCGGTCAATCTTCCGCAGGATCTGCGTACCATTCAGCCCCATCCACGGGTCCTCGCCAAACGAGAACATCTCCCACAGAGTCACTCCAAACATCCACGTGTCTGCAACCAAAAAAAAAAACTTCTCACAACTGCAAACTTAAGCTTAACGCCCACAGGTTAAAACCTTCTAGTCATAATAGCCATGTTAACATACGTCAAAATTTTATATTTGGAGTTAAAGTCACATAAACAACAAGGCCACTAGATACGAAAACACACCTTGCCTGCTGGTAAGGTATGAGCCCATTATTCGAACCTATTTTTTTTTTACAGTTTGGTTAATTTTTAACTATAAATTCCACCCAGGTGTCTACATAAACCCGGATGATGGGATTAAAACATAAGCTTCTTTTTATTTTTAGAAAAATGTTTGGAGCATCAACCTTAAATTACACAATAATAATAATAATAATAATAATAATAATAATAATAATAATAATAATAATAATGTTAAAACTGCTAGAGGTGTGCAAATATTAGTAAACACAAATTTTATTCACTTTCGGAGGTTGAATATTGAAAATAAAAATTTGAATATTTACAAGCCAATCGCTTTTCACCAAATTTTAATGCTTAGTAGTTTAAATTATATTAATATTTAAATATTAACACATTTTAAAAAGTTTGTTCTGATAAGTTAAAAGTAATAGTCTAAAACAACTGAGAAAAATGGTATGCCATAATTTTTTGACCTCTACCAATTTGTTTAGCTAATTATTATAGTTCAATTAGAATTCAAGAATTTCCCAAACCAAACACATTTAAGAAAAAAAACCTTTGGTCACTGTGCTGTCCAGTTTTTTTCAAATTAAATTTCAAGAACAGCAAAGGTTGCTGTATGAATGAATTTAGCCTTGCTAACCGAAACTTTACATGTGGATGTTGTTTATTTTGTTGCATTATGTAAGGTAATACGTACACCTAAGAAAATTAAGACAACTATTTCACTTCGGAACAATTCGCATTCAATTCGAAAATGTTACCATTCAATTTTGAAAATACTCAACCACCAAAATCCACAATTTGCACACCGATAAAAACTACCCACCGATCAAAACAATGAGAGATTCTCGAAGTAACACAAATGTAATTGGTCACGCCCGCGCAGCAACAAAAGGACACTATATATATATATATACAGTAAAACCTCGTATTTACGTTCTCGTTATTGACGTTTTCCCGCAAATAACGTCATTTTATGTAGGTCCGTTTTATTGTACATTAACTTTCGTGTTGCATTTTCCCTGAAATTACACCGCTACGTAACCAAAAAACCCGGAATGTACGTTTCAAAAAACGGTAAAAATGTAAATACTCGTCACGTTAGTCATAGATGTGAAAAGTTTGAAGTAGTTCGCCTATTGTCTGTAACCTTTCGTTTTGATGTATCGACAAGTTCTATGGTGCCTCTCCTCTACTAACGTTTTAATCTTTGCTGCCATAGAGAACTTTCGTAGCAAACCACAAACGGTTTTATTTATGGTGTCATAGAGCACTCTCGTAGCAGAGCATAGTCCGAAGCGCTGAGCTATCGATACTACCGGAAAGCGCTCATACACAGTACGTATATTTAGTAGTGCTGCATTATGTACAGTACATATCTATGATGGCTTTCATTGTTTACATTAGTCAACGTCCGTTTTGGTTAGCACGTGTTTTTTTATCGTTCACAATATTATTTATGGCAAGATTTTGATTGAAGATGGATAGGTATAAAGTTCCACGAAATACTTTATCTATTGAAGATAAAATTAAAATTATTGAGAAGTTTGACAAGCATGTGGGTACCCGAGTGGTTTTGGCCAAGGAACTGAATATTCCTGTTAGTACTTTAATGTGTTGTAAACAACTATTGTTTGTCTTGTAGCACCAGTAAATGCTGATACATTTTTTTAAGCTAAAATTTAGCATTAACTGCCAATAAAAGTGCTTTCCCACAATTTACACTTTCCCGCAATTTACACTTTTTCCTTGGGGTTCCTTGAAAAGTGCAAATAAGGGGTTTTACTGTATATATATATATATATATATATATATATATATATATATATATAGAGAGAGAGAGAGAGAGCGAGGGAGAGAGGGAGAGGGAGAGAGAGGGAGGGAGAGAGAGGGAGGGAGAGGGAGGGAGAGGGAGAGGGAGAGAGAGAGAAAGGGAGAGAGAGGGAGAGAGAGAGAGGGAGAGAGAGAGAAAGGGAGAGAGAGAGAAAGGGAGAGAGGGAGAGAGAGGGAGAGAGAGAAAGGGAGAGAGAGGGAGAGAGAGAGAAAGGGAGAGAGAGAAATGGAGAGAGGGAGAGAGAGGGAGGGAGAGAGAAAGAGGGAGAGAGAGGGAGGGAGGGAGAGAGAGGGAGGGAGAGAGAGGGAGAGGGAGGGAGAGAGAGGGAGAGGGAGAGAGAGGGAGGGAGAGGGAGGGAGAGAGAGAGGGAGAGAGAGAGAAAGGGAGAGAGAGGGAGAGAGAGAGAAAGGGAGAGAGAGAGAAAGGGAGAGAGGGAGAGAGAGGGAGGGAGAGAGAGGGAGGGAGAGAGAGGGAGGGAGGGAGAGAGAGGGAGGGAGAGGGAGAAAGGGAGAGAGAGAGGGAGAGAGAGGGAGGGAGAGAGAGGGAGGGAGAGAGAGGGAGGGAGGGAGAGAGAGGGAGGGAGAGAGAGGGAGGGAGAGGGAGGGAGAGAGAGGGAGAGAGAGGGAGAGGGAGAGAGAGGGAGAGGGAGAGGGAGAGAGAGGGAGAGAGAGGGAGAGGGAGAGAGAGGGAGAGGGAGAGAGAGGGAGAGAGAATAACTGACCCGAAGCATGGCTGAACTGCCGGTTCTTCAGGCTCTCCGGCGCGCACCACGGGAAGGGCACCTTCTTGTGCTCCGTCATGACGTAGCAGTCCTCCTGCTGGGGCAGAGCCCTCATCAGCCCGAAGTCGCCGATTTTCACCTGCCCACAATCACGCGGCCCCACTCACTTCCAACACAAACACGACACGCAGGTAAGGCATCTCGTTGCTCAGGAAACAACACAGCCTGAGCACATTTCAGAAAGTTCTCAGGAGAATAAGAAGAAATTCTTAAAATACCGCATTAAAAAAAAGTATTGAAAAAACTAGTGCATAGTCACCATGCACATTAGAAGTGAAATTTTTACAATTCAATAATCCATTCAAACAATAAAACTAAATAATAAAGTACACAAAGGAGGTTCACAAGTGTACAAAACATGGTGAAAAAAAAAATATATGTACGGGGTCTTACGGCTGTCGGACACACTAATCGTTATTTCCCAAACATCTTCCTCTCACCAACATTCATTGATACCTAACTCCAGAGCGATGCAATTATTGTTACTATCTGAAAATACATCTCACTTACCAATATTGTAAATGCCACGCACTAACTTTGTAAAGATTGTATTTCCGGTTCCTGGGAGTCAGTTAAAATTGCAGATAACTGGCGGAGGAAACCTTGAACCAGGACCAAACACACAAAGTCACTAGAGGCACAGCAGTTCACCTTATCGGCAGACGCGAGGAGGACGTTCCTGCAGGCCAGGTCGCGATGAAGGAACCTCTTGGACTCTAGGTACGCCATGCCGGTGGCCACCTGGAGAGCGTAGTCCCACAACGCTACAGGACATACAAGCAATGCCCTTTCAGGAGAGACAACAGTTTTACACTTTAAATGATTTTTTTTTTGCTAATTTCCAACATAAATTGTATTTTTGCTAATTTCTTTTTTTCTAGCTGGATTAGTTTAAGATGTCATTAATTTATAAAAATTATCCATATCTGCTACACATTTTTCTAAGTTTTAAAAAATTGTTGTATAAAATATATCTTTGCACACTTATACAGAAACAACTCAGTCTTGTAGACTTTCAGTGACCTGACTTATCTTATATTAATACCTTGCAGTTTGTCTAGGACACGTGTCCCATGTGAATGTATAAATTAAAATATTTTAATTCATGTCTGACTCTTTGTCACTTCCAAGACTTATTAGCACTTCAGTTAATAGGTACTCAAAACACAACACGTCCACCACATTTGCTGCAGATTTTCTCATTTCACAGATAAAACAACTAAAGTTGGCTAAATGGCATCCATTAACTTGTGGAAACTGCTGAATTTTGTGCCAAATTTTGTGTTTCCACAAAAATGATTATATTTTGTTAAAAACTTGAAAAACCACCGAATTGAATCATTTTTCGTTAATTTCAAACTTCATTATTTTTCAGGGTACTGAACAATAACACATGATAATTTATAAACTAATAATCACTAAGTTTGGAAGAAGAAAAAATAGATGCCAATTTTCTAGCTGAATTAGGACTTAAAAGTCTCGTAAACACTGTGGTCATTAGAGATGACAAGGAATCATGAAATGCGGACAGAGCAGTACCAGAATGAACTGCAGGGGGGAGTGGGAATACCCTGAGAAAACCCACTACTTCAAGGCAACATTCACCATGTTTCCTCACTTGTAAAAACCCAGGAATTTAACCTAGATCAGTGGACTCAATACGTTTATCTCAACGCTCATGAATTCTACACTTATACATGCGATGAGACATTACTTCAGGGAAATGAACAGTTTCAATTTGCATCACGCTATAATGTGTGCACAACGAAAACGCAAGATGTCAACCTGAACATGCTTACGCATGTAACTAATGAGAGGTTGTAGCCTCACTCACTCGTGACAGGCAGATGGTGACACTGCTTGCGCAGGTAGTCCAGTAAGCTGCCCAGTGGCGCCAGTTCCGTAACCATCATCAGAGGCTGCGACAGCACCACCCCATACAACCTGCCAGCACCAACAATTCTCTTTACATACTATTTTGTTATTTTGATAAGTACTTTGTCAGATTAACGAGTAAATTAACTAAGGGATCAAAATTCCAGTTGTACCGAAAAGAATGAGTTTTATGGGTATTTTAAGCTTTGAATAAAGTTGAAGTCGAATCAAAGCTTGCCAATTTCGAGTCGAAGTTGGCACCAAGCATTTTCTTCTAAGGACTCGCTGTGGTATTAAATACTTGTGTCAAGCCACGAACCCATCAACCTATTCAGCAAATTTGAACTTGATATTGAAACTTTTATTTACATTTACATTTGTTTATGTTGCTTTCAAGGCGTAAGTTGAAATAGGTATATGATTTCACAGCCAAGTACAGCAAGTAAGCTACTAATGTGTGTACTTGGTGGTAGATTGATTTTAACTACATATTGATTTAAACATAGTTTCCAACTACTGTGTTACCATTATGTCCATAGCACAACAGTTTCTATGTGATGTAGTCCGTAGTCAAAGCCAATTTTTTTTTCTAATTGTACTGGTACGTGATATGAAACAAACAGATAACTATATAGTATGTGTTAAGTATGTCTGAAATTCAATTTTATCATTTGTGGCTGAGATATGTTTTTCTACTGTTTCACAACAGTAAAAAAAAAAAAAAAAAAAAAAAAACTATTATCTTTTGTGTATATTTCAAATGCTAAATGAAGTGTTTGTTTACAATCGTATCAGTGAATATATTTTTTACGCCACCATTAATAGTTTAAATTGTTAAAATTGGTGTGTTTTTAATCGTGTGCATGTTTTGAAGCAGATCACAGTGCAGTGCTTTGTTTGAAAAGAGTTTGTTAACTGATGTCGAAAATACAAGTTCCTGGTTTTCCCAGATAAGCATAAAAAGATTAAAGAAGCTGAGGAAATGTGGGACCGTCCTGCAAGAAAAAAGCACGTTGTCACGTGCTCCAGAGCCAATCAAAGGGCATCGACGTCAGTTCCCTCGCCAGAACGCCCTTAGTGCTCCACCAGCGCCTGAAGGCTGGCACACTGCCGTGTACCTAGCTGCTCACCACCCCTCTTGTGCCTTGAGAGGAGAGGTGAGCCGAGCTTCCCCAAGGTGTGCTGACTGCAGCAAAAGCCCTTTAGTTTACTCCTTCACTCACGCTGGCACTACACCTCCCATCCACTCAGGATAGGAACATATGAAATACGGCGAGCAGGCGGGAGCAAGCATTGTTTTACTAGGGCAAGCCAGCCAGACCTCCAGTGCTCTCGTGGTCCATACTCACACGACGCCTTGTGACAGCCGCCGCCAACACCAGCAGACACCCGCTGCCACCAGTCGTGAGTTTAGGTAAAGCTTGCTGCATTTGGCAAGGCTCCAGGGCAAACTAGTGGCCACGTGCGATCATATTGTTAATCGTAATAACATTCCCAGTTCAGTTGCGAGTTTATCTCTCTCTCTCATACTGTGAACTGTCTGTCACCCACCAAGGCCCTTCATCGGTAGCCTGTCAACACAGATAAGGAATTGTATCTTTCCGCATACCAACGGTGGCACAGCAGGTGGGTGGAGTATGCCCTGCCGGGAAACATTCCCCCTCGACCGGACAACCGGGAGGAGGAAACGCACCTGATCAGGTTGGGGTGGTCCAGGTTGTGCATGGACTGCACTTCCTTGATGAAGTCCTCGAACACGCCCGGCTGGCTGAGCGCGTCCTGCTTCAGCACTTTGACGGCCACCGCCTGGGTGTGTCCCGAGGGCGTCGTCCACTCCCCGCGGCGCACCACGCCGAACGAGCCGTCCCCCAGCTTGCTCGAGAGCCTGTCGTTGAACACGCGAAGGCTCACATCTCAAACATCACATCGCCAGTTTCATTTCATTACCTCACGATGGTTTCAGGGCTATTGCTGAACACTTTTGCATTCGTTCTTATGGTTCCAAATTGTGTTGCCAGATAGTTTCTTAACTGTATTTTGCGAGTTATAAAATTGCATGCATATGATCACAATTATGAACACACTCATGACTTTTTACCACTATTATAGTTAGCAGGGCTGTTGAGAGGTAGGAGAAAGAGAAAAGGGAGAGGGGGGAATCCTTGGAGCCAAAGCACCATTTTTTCAATGCTTGGGTTTACCCTGATAGGATGAAAATTACAAGTAATGCGATATGCACGGGTCACATTTAAAATTATGGCCACGGTAACATTTATAGTCTTTAGGATTTTTTTTAAGTGTGGAGTTTAAAATACGGAAGTGACCGACAAAATTATTTGTCCCCAGGGGCTTAGTTTCTCTCCATGACTATGAAAGTAAATATCTGATGCCAAAATTTGTAAATAAATATAAAATGCTAGTGAGATAATGAGGTAGTAATACAAGAAAATTACAGAACTAGCATGGTGTGTGAGACCACGATCTAACGGGTAGGATAAATTGCAGGAACAATGATCTCTCGGATAGACAACAGCCCTCTATACCGCTTCCTCATTCATCTTAATATTTACTAATTGACATCTGACAATCCTTTCAGTCAGCAAATGCGATTATTTAAACTTAAACACAGCCCATCTTAACACTTTTTCACGAAATGACTACTCACAAGGAAAAGTATTTTCATATTTTAATACTTTTGGTTTTTAATTAGAACTACGTGAATACTAGTTTTTTTGATGTGAAACGAATATTGTTCGCAGCGAGGCTGTATTACACTTTATTTTATAAAATACTGGATTTAATTTTAAAAAAAATAGTAAAATAACATTTCGTCGGCTTACTTCTAAAACCTCGTAACTCCATTTCAGTCAATTTTACAGGAGAACTTATGAGCTTTTGGAGCACGGTTTCGACTGACAAAGATACGAGGTTTTATAATTTGTGAATAGAAAAGAGACTAAGTAGAGTTGACTTACGAGGTTTTATCGGCATATGCACTATAAAAAAATAAAAAATAAAAAAAAAATACACCAAACACATTTGGAATATAAAACTGGGAAAATCTGGACTTACGAGGTTTTAGAAGTAAGCTGACGATTTGTAATGTTAAACTGATTGAGTGATTGACCAACTGGGGCCCTCCCATATGCAACACACGCACGCGACTGGCCACGGCGAACAGGGGTGACTCACGCGACGTCCCGCTCCTGAACGAGGCAGGTGAGGCCGGCGTTGACGAGGCAGTCGGAGGAGGGGTTCCGCTTGGCGCCCTGGCCGGCGGAGGAGGCCTGCCTGCCGGCGGCCGCGACGGGGATCAGCCTCGTCAGCAGGTTCCGCCGCCA
This sequence comes from Bacillus rossius redtenbacheri, assembly GCF_032445375.1. Lineage (NCBI taxonomy): Eukaryota > Metazoa > Arthropoda > Insecta > Phasmatodea > Bacillidae > Bacillus > Bacillus rossius. The sequence goes on along the minus strand of NC_086338.1, from coordinate 32,594,004 downwards.
CTGCTGGGTCTTGCGCTTCCTGACGGCCTCCAGCAGCCGCCGCACACCCGGCCGGCCCATGCCGATCCTCTCCAGGTCCTCCGGCTGCACGTGGTCGAAGTGGGACAGCCGCGTGATCTGTCGCACGCACGCACGCACTCGCATACACGCGTTGCTTCGGCACGGTCACGCAAATGTACAACAGTGAATCAAATAATTATCAAAATAAGGGAAACTGAATGAACGTATATTTGCCCACTGTAATCACGAACAGTATTCAAATGATAAACAATGAATATATCATTAAAAATTTCAAAATCAAATAATAGTTTAAAAACTGAATTTAATTACAGTTGATTACTCTTTCAGAATTTTCACGTGATAACGGCCTCCGCATTCTCTTACTCTTATCAGTGGAAGAGCAGAAGTACGCATGAGATGTTTGTGCATCGTAATACAAGTTGCGTACATATTCACACGAAAGTTACACATTTAGTTACTAGCCCAAGGTAAATGATAGCCTTTAATGCTAATTTTTTTAAATGTTAGTTAAACATATGTAAGTACGCCACACGTACGTCGTGAACCAGGATTAACGTTGCTTGAAAGATGAAACAAACGCAAGTGTCAGCCCGCATCTACTTGAATGACAGGAAGTAACGCCATTTCATTGTACAGGTTCTGCTTGTTACATATAATCTTTTTTTTTTTCTATGCGAAGAAAACTGATCGAGTTACTGTAATAATTTAGTGGTACTGGTGGTTACATAGCTGCAATTGGAGCAGCGCAGCTTGGGTTTAAAACCGTAATTGTTGAGAAGGAAGAAAATTTAGGCGGTACGTGCTAAAGTTGGGGATGCACACCAACAAAATTCCCACTTCAGAGCATCTGAAATCTACAGACTCACAAGAAAGATCAGAGTAATTTGGCATAGAGTTGGCAGAGGCAAGCGAACACTCGTCCACTGGACAAACAAGGCCCTGGGCGAGGAGGGTGATCCTCACCTGCAGGTCATCTCTGATCCTGGTGAGGAACTGCTCGAGCTGCACGTCCTGCAGGAGCTCGTACACGCACTCGATGCCCCCCTCATCGCTCATCGTCTGTCATGGGCGGCGCCGGCGGCAACCCCCGCTGCACAAGCATGTCACACTCTCTTCCTTCTGTCCATTTCCCTCACTTTTCCCTGTACTCACTCCACATCAGTCTATCTCACAAGATAACAGCTGTGTTACAATACACACTTCGCACCGTTTATCATCTTTTTAGAGATAACCCACACTCCAGTCAGAAATACACAACATATAATATATACACACACACACACATACATATATGTTTAATGAAACTTTGATATTTTATTGTGTTTTCAAATTAACACACCCTTGTTTGTATCCCTTAAATTTGATTACGGATCATCACAAATTCACGATGAAAAAATTTGTACCAAGTATAAGACTATAGTAGTCTATTTAAAATTTCTCGTAGCTAAACTGTTTTGCGACCAAAGTGTTGACGATTTCCCCATGTTTTTTACAAGTTTTTAAGACACCTCCTAAATACCCTGGGTTCTGTCCATTTTCCTGATTTTCCCCTGTCCGCGGGAAACCCTGCCCAACTTGCAAACACTTCAAAGTAACAGTGAGCAAGTGCAACTGTATTTAGAACACCAATCAACCACACCTAATGATGAAATGAGTACGAAAGAAATTTCGGGTAGAGATGATAAGACTTTCACAAACATGAAAGGTTTTGTTCATCTTGACTGCTCAGTTCCCTTGACACAGAGCCCCATGTGTTTCATTTATAGTCATTCCAAGAAATAGGCTAGTTACGTACATATGTGATTTTATTGTCCTCAGTTATTAAACTCTATATGCATGTACATTGGGCCAAAAATCTGTAGGATTTTCAGAGGTGGTCCCGGGATAACGTTTAGTCTTGCCGTTCCACATTTTTGATTTTGCAAGTGCAATCAAGCACCCCCAGTGAGGGGCATTTTGATACCAGTTCCGCCCCCCCCCCCCCCCCCCGCTCTTTTTCATTGGATTTTATGCCCATGTATTTTTGTAAACTCATTAAAAATATTTCAGGTAATGTTTTCTTACGGTAACTGAGGTAGTTTATGTGTGTGTTTATATATGAGTGTATGCATGGCTGTCATAGCTTATCACACTTTCTAACAGTAATATTCAAACTTGAAACACTCACTTCCACTGAAACTTTAGACTGCACTGTACATAGAAATTGCTTATTCCTAGGCATTTGCAACAAAAGGAATAGATTAAATTATTAATTAGTATTTTTTTTAATAAGACTAGCTAAATTATTCATAAATTCATACATTACAAATTTTGAACCACATTTGAGACAATGGTGTCATCTAAAGTGTGTTCATACGATGATTAACATAGCATAGTAACAGAAAGCATATGACTGATTAAATGTAGTTCACTCATTTATTTTAGTTAAAATAATGTATCTATCACTATGATATTATTGAGAAAATACTAAATATTATTAACAATTGCACATATAATTCACATATTAAGTAAGTAATGTTAAAGTGTAGTTAATTTGGACCAATGAGCACACAACAGGGCACCACAGAGAGCAGAGAGAGAGAGCAACAACATCTACAGTCCTAAGCCAACATGTGCATATTACACAGCCATTCTTATAGCATCACTATCTCTCTTTATTGATCTATTGTTTTTGATCGGTCCACTTCTCTGCTCTTCTATCAATTGAGACCAAAAAATAAATAAAAATATCAATAATAAATTAAATTAGATAGACAAAACACAAAAATTACCAAAAACCAACTTACAATAAAATCAGCAAAATCTGTATTTTGGAGCTAAATGACAGAGGATAGATATAATTTAATGTAAATAACCAATAAATTCATAATAAACAGGTTATTAATTATCCCAACTGATCCACCAGAAAATTTTTTACTAAGAATAATCACATCTTTCTTTACGAGTTCCTTAGAATTGAACATACATTCATTTCTGACCAAGTTTTTTGAGTGATAGTCTGGGAAACCAGAAAGAGTCACCCATAATAAGGATTGAAATTACAGTCATACAACGTAAATTTTTTCCACATTCATTTTAAGTACACACATATCTCTAATCACCTCATGAGTTGGAAGACACACATGATTTGTAAAACCCTTAAATTTCATAGACACAAACCAAGTAGAAGTTTAGTTTCACAATTATTAATAAATTGACTACACAAATTTTAAATGAGTTCGATAAGTCAAGAAATTAAGGTAAATAAATAGGACAGGAAACCAAAAACTTGCTATGACATCAAGTTCAGCCGTCCTCCCAGGGAGGAGAGAATAGTGCTTATATATGAAGAAGCCTGCAAAAATCTTTGATTAGTGACGAAACCGAACGAAGACAAGGTACGACCGGAAGGCTGACTCAAACGGATTTCAGGAGGGCGATTTGGTGTTGCTGTAGAACCCGCAACGAAGGAAGGGAAGGTGCCCTAAGCTTCAAGCAGCATGGGAAGGCCCGTATGAAGTCTTGAAACAGCTAAATGATGTTTACCGCATCCAGAGAGGAAAGAGGGGAAGGATGAAAGTGGTACATGAGCCAGAAGGGATGCGTTATATATTCAGGATGAACAGTTTAAAGGCGAGGGCAGTGTTACAAACGCAGGAGACGAGACCGTGATGCATGCCAGGTTCGGAGCGGGCTGGCAGAATCCCACAGCCACAGACGTCATGCGCCGTCCATTGACCACGTAATCCTAGCCGGACTATCCACCCCCCTCCGCTTGTGCACCCGCACTGTCCCGCCTCGGGCTATTGTCACCTTTTAGTGGCCTGGGAAATCCGGGCTTACAGACACAGCCCCGTGAGGAGTGGTGTGAATAAGCGTTGCTGATCTGGGTGTTTCGGGCGTCGGGTTGGCCGGCCTCTGCGGGTGTTTCGGGAGACGAGAGATCGGAGAAGAGGGTGACCAACAAACCCCCCCCCCCCCCCCCTCCGAAATAGGCATGACACAGAGCAACGGGATCATGAGAATTCGACTGAGTATCACGAGACTGTGTGTGGACAGGTGTGGTGAGGCAAGGGGCGGACCAATGTTGAGCCTAGCTCCAGTGAGGAGTGTGAACTGTGAAACTTGACAGACATTGAGCGACTTGTAAACAGACATTTTTTAAGCGTGATTATTTATTAGTAATGTAAATATTAGTAATCAATAAAATTGTATAACACTTAATTGGGCTATCCCTTACAAACCCTGTGTTCTCCCCCACACAGTTCATAACACTATATACTTACGAAAACCACAGATACAAAAAATATTTGTAAAAGTCTAACCCATGGCAAATATAAAAGTATAAAATAGTGCCAGAGTTTAAAGACCATTATGTAGTATAATTAGTCAATAACATACAAGTGATGATGTTACTCATAATCTATTGCCAATGATTAGCATTCAGGCTTTTTTTTTCTTTTGTAATTGCACTAGAACCCATTTAGTTAGCAAGGTTCTCTGTTTTTTAGGATACCCTTTGAATTAATTTAATCTAACTGAGTGATTTATAATAGTGTTATAACTTCCAGGTGTATTTTATTTTTGGTGAATAGTAACCATTAAAATTTTACTTTTGCATGAGTTTTGAGGTTGTCTCCAACTTTTCAATAAGCGTTAAAAGACTATAAAAAGTGCCGAACAGTAATATGTTTTAATGCGGGCTTGCAGTTCTCCAACAGCTGCCAACAAGACAAGTAGGTCAGTTAACTGGCGGGGCGCGAGCGGCTGATCCGACAGCGCGCCTGGCAGCCGCTCATAAGTATGCAGGGCTCGTCGCGAGCAGAGCCGAAGCCAAGGTCACACCACGACAGTCACCCTTTCATTCTATTAGCTTCTGGCCGTTGCTAATGCGCGGTAATGACACACGGCACTTAACACTCACGGGGACAACACCGAGGCTGCTGGCTACCATGCTTTCTTCCGCCACAAACTGCACTTCTTTCCTCAGCCAGCTCAATGAAACAAATCACTCATTTAACTGACTTAAAATTCCAGTACTGAATTAAACAACTTATCATAGATTTTGAACCACAAATATGACATTACAAGTTAATTTAATGTCAATATAATTTTTTAATAATTAGGAACCTCATAAAAAAGCACTATCGTAAATTTACTGTAGAAAGTGTTATGTAAACGAGTCAAACATTAAAATTGGTAAAATGCACTTTTAGTTCCTGAGGGAGGAGGGAGGAAAAGTAAATCAGAGCAGATGCCTATTAGGATGCCTAATAGGTCTATAAACAACAAAATGCATCTGCCAGCTTTCCACTTCTTGTTTTTTGGTTTGAGTTTCTGCTTTCTATATTTATAGTGAAGTGTTCCAAAAACTTTTGAAGATACACTTTTTATGTGCACAGAATTCTAAAATATTTTTTTTATCATTTACATTATGTTAATTTTACACAGTGAAAGAAAACAGTTTTAAATCAATCCATTGACGGTTTCACTTGTTCTTGTGATTAACATGCATAATCAAAAGAAGCCCAAGGAAAAATGTGTTTTCTACTGTATTACAATTTCAAATTGTAGGGTTGGTAGGTCTTGTGACTTTCATGCTTAATAAATGTGATTTTCTCGTGTTGACTGCATGTTGCGTTGCTGCGTTCCTTGCATAGTTTATAAAACCAGCCTTAGTCTTGAAGGGTTTACACCCAGAACTCACTCATTCAAGAGAACAGCCATGCCAAATAAGTAGAGACAAGATTTTGCAGTTTTATTTTCGGGTCAATTTAATTTTTAAAACAGGATATATCAGTGGTATTGTTTTTATTTATAAACATTTTTATTCCTAAAAAAGATTTCATCATTCAACAAATATGAAACTAAAATATTTCTTAATATCATGGTTTTAGTACATGCAGTGCTAAATGGTGTGTTAACTTGCAGTTCAGAGTTATATATGTTGTAACATTCTTTGCAGGGTTATTTCGGTTTTATCGCAATTCACAATACAATCTCGGCCCCAAAAATTAACGATTATGCCAGATTATGTAATGTCAATATAGTTTTAACAAAAACACCAAAATGTATAAGGCCTAACAAAATTTTTCAATAATTTTACCTATGATCTACCCATCTTACCCCATAGATTACATTTATTTTCTTGTTTTAACCATAATGCATATTCCACCAGGCAACCAGGAGCCATGCTGGACGTGACTGGCCGGCGGGACAAAGGAAGCCAGAGGAAGCCAAGTGTCGCAGGGCCGGAGAGCAAGCCAATCAACCACTCCCCCGATACGGTTGATAAGATAGAATAGGAAGTGGCACTTGCATCTGGCACGAGCACACAAATTACAGCTGCTGTAAGTCATTTCCCAAAATGACAAAAAAAATCTCTCACATTGGAATGTGTTCTGTAATAAACTGACAAAATAAATAATGTTAGAAAATCTAACTAAATAAAAATGTAAATGTGCATTTGTCAAAACCTTAAATCTCCGTAAGTTCTTCACCAATTGCTTTGAAATTTTTACACCACATTGCATTCGTATACACATGTGTTTTTATACAATTAAAAAAATAAATAATAAAAAGAGCACACGTAACTCAGTACACGTGATAGAATGGAAACTTCTTTGGCAATTCAAACCTTGACTCGTATGTGCTCTCTTTGTATCTCTTTGGCGTCAGAAAAGAGTCAAAACAATGTTTCACAAAAAACGTTGCATTAAATTTCAGCCTTAAAATTGTAATTGAAATACTCTTATCATACTCAAAGTAGTTTCACTTCGAAAAATGTGAAACTAAACATATTATAAATGTGTGCTATCTCATTTCTTTCTTTTCCATTTAACCAGACTGAGCCACAGCAACACGTGGCCGGTACAGCTAGTAAAAAGTAACAATTTAACAGAGAGATTGAAATATTTATTTAATGGCCAGTGTTTCTATGATATCTATGAAATAGAGAAATATCTTAATGCAATTATGTTGTTGGCAGATTCATTTGAGTTATTTTTGTTTCGATAGCAGCAAAGAAGCGCTACAGGCAACAACAGCATGTGTGACAAATGCTGGCATGCAGTCTATTTGTTTTTGCTTTGTACCACTATTCCCTAGAACTTCAAGGGATGGGCCATTTTATTTTTTTAAATAGTAATATTAATTCCTAAATTTTATGTGGGGATTTTGAGAAGTTTCGCTGATATGCAGGTGGATTTTTTTTTTTTTTTAAATACAGCAGTATCATATTTGTTTTCCTCATTTCACTAACTTAATTAATAGAATCAAAATGTCTTAAAATCAGGCATCCGACTCAAGAGCAGATCCAGATTGATGGTCAGAGAAGAGCCCAATTAAAATTTTCTAATACAATTTTAGTACATTTACAATTGAAATATTTAGTACATTTTATCTGTGGTTCAAAAAGTCCTATTATCTGTAGTACAACAGTAAAATAATACTTTAGTATGTTTTATAAACTATGATAAGGAATTTGGAGAAAATCTGAAAATTATTCACATTTTGGAGGGGGGTAAGGGGGGGGGGATGCCACTATGGCCCCCATTCTAGAACTGCCAGTGATACAACTAGCATTACATCTCAAATAAATCTCTAATTTCCTGTAAAAAAAATGTATATCGACCAATATGCAGTACTATTTTTAACACATCAAAACTTTCTGTAAATGAAATTTAAAAATGACATTATTCTTTTTTTATTTCTGAAGTACTGCACAATGAAAACATTATTCTAAACACAGTCTTTGCATATTTTATCAAATTTACATTAATATTTTATGCAATAATTTTACTTTAAATGTAAAGCATTCACTTCAAATCATATTAGATGCTGTCCACATCACTGATTGCTAACCTTAATGTGAAAATACATTTTCATTGTCCAAGAAAGAATTTTTTTTTTAAACTTGCCCGTATGATAAATTCACAGAAACTATCGTGATAAATTGTGATTTTAAAGGAATGTTGTCCAAGGAACTTCATGAGTGATAATAGGACCATGATGATTTTTTATTATTGGGCTCATTTGTGCCTCTGTTTTTATGCAGGTAGGCTTACAAGATACGAGTATACCAAAAGTTTTGTGTCGGAATCCCCATCACGGCATATAAAACTTCAACCAACTGTGTCGCGGAGGTTGATAAGACCAAATTAGAACCCTTCTCACATTGTGACGTGGAAACAATTTTTGAAGGATATATGTAATCCAGAATCAGCAGCAGAAAGTTTTCCAAACATCCAGGATCAAAAGAGTATTACTTTAGTGTATTTATAGCTAAAAAAAATTATATCTATATGACAATGTACATAAAGTTTTGTACGTAACAATACTTCCCACACATTACAATTTAAAGAAGTGAAATTTTTTTTGGATACCCCAAACCCACCCCCTTGTCTTTTATAACATCACTGTTTTAATTATTATCACTGACAATATAAGACAGTGAAGAGGAACCTCACAATGAATGAAACAAAGAACTTCGAATGTGGTTATCTCTGCTTTGGTGAGAGGGAATGGAAGACAAAAGAACAGCTGAAATGACAAATAATAATGCCTGTCTCAAAGCTGTCAGAAGACATACTGACATACTTCAGGTTAAAATTAGGGACAAAAATTTATAGCTTTATTTTTATGTCAATTTTGTTTTTAAAAGAGGAGATTTCTGTGTTATTTATTTTATTTTTGTAATTTGTCTTTATTCATAAACTAGATTAAAACCTGCAGCTTTGCTCACGCAGTTTCAGATGGTGCTAAAATCTTACCACTGAAATAAAAACATGTGATTAATTCCAAACATTGTTACTAAATAAATAGACACAATAAATTTAACAGGTGCATAAAGGATTTATTTCATAGCAAAACAGTTTAATAATTTAAGTGGATAATGTGTATGCCTTTTTAATTTACATATAATTGAAGTATTTGAATTTAAAACTTTGGTTTTAGAGTTTTAGAGTACATATTTTACCTTAATGAAATCACACTTACGGTAACTCCTTTTCATTTAATGAGGTATATAATTTTAAAAAAATTATTACACACACACCTAATTCATTTTAGTAACTATGTTTATGCCATTGTTGAAACTAACATTTTCAATTACTATGGTTAAAGCTATACTTAGAATAATTAAATAACTTCACCATACCTATTACAAATACCTCCAATGAATTAAGGATATTAGATACAAATTCCATTGTTATTTGAAATAAAAAGTACAGATATAAAATTTCCTATCCAACATATTAGTTGATTCTTAGTTTGCTTAGTATTATTTAAATGAAATCACCAATTTGTTTACCCCTCTCCTCCTTTTCCACATGAATGCCAATGTAAAAATTCAGAACTAAATAAATATGACAATATCCGTTAAACAAACAAAAATCAAATACAACCCTTTTTTTCATTGTCAGCGGGAGAAATCAGAGGGAAAGAGAGGATAAACTGTCATGAGATCAGCACTTGGGAAAAAAAAAAAAAAAAAGGAAACAAAAAATCTGAAAAATTAATTTTTTTACTTCCTGAAATTTTATACTTATCATTCTGTAATTGGCATTGTGATATTTTACGTAGTTTATCATTTTAACAATTGGTTAGATAGCTACAATTAAAACACGGTAATATTGTGTTTGATGGTTGGTTAGATTATCTACTTTAAAAATATACTTTTTTTGAGCTGATTTTGCTTTACTGTCCTGCAGAATGGCATACAGAAATTTTAATGTAGCTAACCTAACCAAACATTAAAACTGTAAACTACCAAAAAAATTTATCATTTTAAAAAAGGTTAGGAACTAAAAAAATCCACATTGATATGTATATTTCTTTACAAATGTGCACACTCATATAATTTACCACTTTTTAAAAATCATTCTTGCAATGGGAAAAATTGATTTAAAACGTTTTTATACACACATGCCACTGCTGGTTTTTCCTGTATGTCATATGTAATATAAACCACAAAAATTAACAAGAAAGGTGAATGCACCAACGCACAGAAAAAAATGCCAAATCAAAAATCAAACATAAAATGTGTGAATGCAGAGACAGCACGGAGAATTCCACCAAAGGGATTAGACAGAAAAAATATCACTGCACAGACAAACATGGTGAGCAGACAGCGATGAGACAGATGTAACAAGAACTGAAAATATAGACAAGCAACCCTGAACAACCCAGCAACAAAACCTATAGCTAGGGTCATGTAATTTTCGCGAAAAGATTCTCCGACCAGCTGTGTTAAAACTCTGTAGCATTGTCTGTGTCTCGTGGTTGGCTGGGTTTATTCCAGGTGCATGTCTACTGTCCGCACACCAATCGCAGCCATCCATTGCGGAAGCAAACTCATCCTGAATGGCCCGGCCAGACAGGGCGATGGCTTCTCTTGCAGACGGCCGCCAATCACAAGGGAACAATGACTAGAGAGGGCATACCTTGTTGCAGTCTAATGAGCGATCAGATTATTTCGGGAAAAATGCATGCCCCTACCTATAGACCTAACTATAATAAAAAAAAACCAGAAATCTGAAGAACACAACACGGCGACACACAACCAAACCCACAGATGAAACTAAAAAGAGGTAATAATCTGACAGCCAGACTTTTTAGAACGGAAAGAAAAAAAAATTGGAAAACATTGTTTTTCACACACTAAACACGTCCCTGAATTCACTCTGAATGGATGGTTTCGTAATTCCTACTAGTTTGTGAAAAAAATTAAATTTTTATATCTTACATTACAATACCTGTGCTTTCACGCTACTGTCGCAATTCATTGTTTACCTGCGATAAATAAAAATATATGTTCCTGAATTAACCCTGAAAGGAAGGTTTCTAAATTCCTACTAGTTTGTGAAAAAATAAAAGTTTACAGCTTACATTGCAATACCTATACCACAGGATCATGCCATTAGGACATTTTGACGTACTGAACTATAACAGCAAGCACCATGTATGTAACACAGGATCAAGTCAACAGGATCCAGCCATCAGAGATAAACTGGGATGCATGAAACACCAGCCATATCAAACACAGAATACATGATGGCTGTAATCAAAGAATTCCATGGAAACACTTCCAAATTTAATAGGTCAGTTACTTCAGTCCACAGCACATATTCCTCACAGAAAATGAATGAAGTTATTAATTCTATTAAAATTTTGCCTTCCATTAGAATCGTTCGTTACAACGTGACTCATAATAGTACATCCTTTTAAATGCAATGTAACAAAACTAACATTTTGTAATACAATTACTTATTCTAATAAAACAACAAACATACAATATAAGTACTAAACAATTCCATACAATTAATGGCAATACAGTAATTAATTAAATGAATTTCATTATATTACAACACCACCTACTTTGACTAAAGTTATAAAAAATTTTTTAAATAACCTATACAGGAAAACAATGAATGTCTGTGATTGCGTGAATACATGGGTATTTTAATGTAAGCCGTAAACTAGATTTTTTTGAAAACCCAGTTGGAATTACGAAACCTTCCTTTCAGGGTTAATTCAAGAACGTCTCAAGTATGTGGAAAACATATTTTTATTTATCAGTTTATCACTGGTAAACAATGAATGGCGGCGGCACTGTGAAAACACAGGTAGGTATTGTAATGTAAGTTTTAAACTATTATTTTTCATGAATCAGTACGAATAAAGAAACCATCCCTTCAGAGTAAATTTAGGGACATGTGGAGTGTGTAAAAACTATATTTACGATTTTTTCTTTCTGTTTTGAAAACCCGCGATGTCCTAGTATTACAGAGACAATTGATTTGTAAAAACTACCTACTTGACATTGGTTACAACTTTGCATACTTGGCATAAACATTATAAGCTTGCAACAGGCCTACTAAGTAATATCAAAGGTGAATGCACATGTGGGATTGTATGTGTATAAGTGAAATGAAATAAAACCTACACACAAATGATTTTAATTATGCTCAACTACTGAAATACCAAAGGGCCTTACAATAATTTATTACATAAAACAATATATATTATTTTTCCTTTAGATACATAAAACAAACTCTTCCCACGTTTGTAATTTAAAGTTAAGTTATCACAGTAAATATTAGCTCTGTAAGCAACATACACTGTTAAAAACCAAAATATACCCTAAAACAGAACTATTTTGTCAATCAAAAACTGTGCAAAATTAGGTGACTATACTTTTACCTTATAAACAATCTTAAAAGCTTGTTTATTTTACATCACTATACAAAACACAAAATAATCTACTTTACCTGACTAGCCTTATGCTTCACTCAATTTAGTGTGCAGGTATTATCAGACAAAAATAAACTTTCTACAAATTTTAAAAAGCAAAGTAAATTAATAAATACATTTCAAAACAAATAAAGCATTGTTAAAGCGTATCAATCTACTTTCACATTTCACAAACTGGGCATTGTTTATGAAAATATCTGTAGGAGCTGCAACAACATTACCATAGACTACACAGACAGAAAACAAAGCTTCGTTACTAGTTCGCCAAATATATTCATACATAGACTCAAAATCACTGTAGACTACACACCGAAGCTACATAATATAAATATTTAAAACAATTTCACAATACAAAATAATGCGTATTTTAGACTGAATAAGGAATTGCCAAAGAAAAGTAAATATGTACTTAGGTTTCCATCAAACAGGGTCACACATTTTTTTGACGTGATAACATCTTATAAATCGATGAACGCCGGCTGCACGCACGAAAAAGCATGACTCATTGTCACGTTCCGCCTGAGTCGAACGTGCAAGAACCATTCAACCACCTTGCGAGAAATTCTTCTATAATATCAAACAGGTTAAGGCGGGCTTTTTAAAAACAGCAAATTAAAATATTTGATTTATTTGTCCTATTTCGTCATTTCAAATTAACAATTTATTGACATTGATTTGATTTCAGTTTATTTCTATAACTAATTGTTCGTGATTATATTTAAAACAAATTATTTAAATTAAATTTGCAAAAACTGTGAATAATATTTGAAAATTAAAAAAGTATGCAATTTTTCATCAATGTTTTCTAATTACATCATGTAAAATTTTCTTCTGTAAACAGACTTTACAGACAACACCCTTTTTACATTAAATATATTCACATATACTGTGATATTTTTATGAAATAAATATATTGATATAGTTATCATATTTAAATTAATTATTTTATTATGCGATGTCATTCTCACAGATATAAAAAATTTCAAAAACAAGTATATGAAACTTAACGAAAAAATAGATTAGACTTATAAATAATTACAGTTCTTCACACTGTTTCTTAATAAGCACGACTGGGAGCATGTGACAGTGATACCAGGAACCAATTAATTATGTTCCTATAACTCGCTATGTGGAATTGCAATAAAAGATTGCGACCCCATCACTTGTTCGAATCATTAAAGACGACGGCAGGGTGCATGAATGTAGGATTAAAGTGACTCACAGTCCAGTAAGGCAGTGAAAAAACTGTCACTGTGTTGATTAACCCTGATTTATTTAGTGTAGATGTCAGACGGGGGGAGTTCACCCTTACCCACTTAGTAAATTAGCTACCTAATGTATGTAAGTGTCGTGATGTCTGTATTTAGAGACTTGTAATGAGTGGTGTCAAAAGTGGCTAAATTAAACTCGTATTAGTGTATTGATAAGCTCCAGGGCCACATGCAACAGCTCAGTGACCCCTCAGCAGTTGCGAGCCCGGCCAGTCGCATCGGGAGGCATATAATCGATTAATTCTACTGTGGGAAAGAGGCTTGTTAATAGAAAAAAAGGCTGTCAGTGTCATGCGCGATACTGCTGAGCAGGCAGTGAGTGCACCCTGCGCCCACTAGCGCTGCATGGCGATGGCATGCGGCACCCACAACCCAATGGTCTTGCAAGAAGCTTGTGCCGCATGCAGTGATGCCCGAAGTCAACTCTGCTAATTCCCCCCCCCCCTAAGCCGGTGATGTGCAGCTTTAGTGGATAGTAAACACCATGTCTCGTCAAGATACTGCTGCATCGTCAGTAGTGCTGACACTCAAGGCCCAGCACATCTTCCAACTTGAAGTTGTTCCATCACTTGATCTTCGATGAGCCACGAAGACAACAGCCACTTCCACCAAATGGTCCATAAGTTGGTATTTATATATTCGCAACAAATCCAGCTGCTCATCACAGCTGGACCACTGTCTTCACTACCGACAGGACGTTTTAGATTGCAATTGGTCTCTGCCTCTCTGTGTTCGCTATGTACACAAAATGGTTCCCACACCTTCCCCTTCCTCACTGTCAGAGACAATGAACCCCCAGGCGGAGTACCTTACTTGTTTCCCAGTGATGTGCACACCACAAGAAGCACAGAGCGAACTCATAAATGAAACTTCTTTCCAACATTTCTCAAATATTGTAAGTCAAGATAACTGGAATGAAGTCTATAAACAAAATTATGCTAATGCCTAATTTAATACTGTTGATTCTATCTATTAAGATTTCTTGAAAGTTTGATGTAATTATAGAAATTGATGTCGTACCGACCGGAGGCCATTAAGCACAGCCTCGACCCGCCAGTATTGGCTCCCGCTGGTGGAACGCCCCTCGCAAACTCAACGCGGAGTAGATACACAAGTACTCCCAGTGTATAAATTTTGTCACAGAGTAAACTCATCAAGCCATCCCCTTAAATTAACACATGATAAGAAATGTGCGTTGTAGAACACGAGTGTTAGCCCCTCTGAGCACAGTGTTAATTGAACGCCCTTAATTCTCATTACGGCCTAGAAACTTAATTTAAGTAAGAAACAAGGTGCTGAAGCAATATCAAGAACAAACCCAGAATAGTTTCTACCAACTAGTCAGTAATTTTTAAGTTGACTCATCTTTTTAAATAATGTTTATTAAATTTCTTAAACTAAATCTTTAATCAATATTTCATAATACATCTAATGTCAGCATTAATATTCAAACAAGGGTCATGTACAATAAACAAGTACATTTTCAATTAAAAACCGAATAACGGTAATTTATTTTCTTCACTCGTGGTTTGGCGCGCGGCAGAACTGTTTCCCCCTCCCCCCGCGCGACAGCCCTCTCCGGCAGTCCAGATCAGCTCGCGGCCCGGGGTGGATGTGTTTGTGTGTTCGTTCCGTGGGGAACCTTCAATTTAGTAACTCACCGATTCTTCACTCTGGTAAATATAGTCATGAACCAAATCCTTTGTAACATCAATTCCCCATGCGACCCCGGGTCGGTTTTTATGGTGCAGGGCTTAACCCGGCCATCGTAATTCCTGCCTTTAGGCCACTGGTCACAGGGCCGCCATAAGGTCAGTCACTTAACGGACCTGGCCGACTCCAGGGCAACCAACGAACTCCCCGCTCTAATGGACTCCCTTAGGGAGAGACAATCATAATTAATCAAGAGTAGGTCGTGTAATATCGTGTATCAATTATGTCCAAATTATCAACCAAGAGTAGTGTCATGCAATATCGTGTACCCAAATATGTCAGTTAATAAATATGTGTACCACACGTTTTCAGTTCCAGTGCATGTATTACATCTGTTGTTGGGCACCAGCCACCTTATGCTGAACAGGAAGTGTCACCATTGTCTACTAGCAGTTAATACCACCCTTAAGATACAGCCACCGAGTCTAGGGAAGCACGCTTAGGCCGATCGACCCACCCCATTGGTTAGACGTACGAGCTAACCTCCCGAAAAAAACCCATAAAGCACCACCAGCCCCTTAGACTCGCCGCGGGACTCGAACCCGAGACCCCAGCCGACGGAACTTAATAAAGTCTCAGATGGGTAGATCACATAATTAACATACTACAATCATACTACTACTATATAATGAATGTGTAAAATATTTTTCCTTTGTTAAAAATGCTTTCTAATAATATTTTTTAAATGTTGCAGATCCTCTTGTGAACATAACAATAACTTAAAGAGAAACAATTGATATTTTTCAACAGGCTATGTCAAGTATAAACTGTAGCTTTACTACATTTCACGAAAGCTAGAGAAATACATCACATAGTGCCATTTTTTGCACCAAAAACATCATCAGAATTTGATGGAATATCAAAACAACATCTTACAAAGTTTAGAAGTAAAATAGGTAAAACCTATCAGCACAATTCTCAGTTCTTCACTGGAATCAGTATTTTTACATATAATTTTAAGTACTCAACTGATGTTGGCCGACCGAAGGCCACCCCAAAGCCCGACCTGCAACCGCCAGTATACGTTCCCGCTAACGAAACACACTCCTAGCCACGGCCCACCCGAGTCAGGCGAGCCACCAGCAGACAAGGTAGAACCCGGCCCCATAATAAACAGACCGACATTACAGTCGACCACTTTGATAAAACACACACAGAATATAAACAACATTACGTATAAGTTAAACGTTCGCTTAATGAAAGTGCGACGTAGGAGTGCCCGGGCACTCACGTGTGAAAATGTGTCGCTACGTGTGTGAGTGTTCCCCTGGCGGCCTTCTGCCTAGATTAGTTAAGTATTTCATGTGACATAATTATTAACCCTTGTGTTTCGTTATTACCCCCCACCGGAGCAGTCCGGCAAGAGACGAACAGTCTCTGGTGTGACGTATAGTTTAAAAAACATAATTCGTAAACATACTAACTCTAAATTGTAGAAGGGATGAGTAATGTTAATTTAGCCTTAATAATTAATGTAGGAATTTAGCACCCTTAATATCTCTTGTTAACTTGTTAAATTGGAAAATAACATAATGAGGTAAACCCTGGCGCGAGGGACACCGAGCCTCGGCCGGACGCCATGACACAACGGCAGTACAGCGCGACTCGCGGACCGGGGCGGACGCACGTCCCACGGAGAGACATCATCCATTGTCTGCATTGAACTCACTTCTGGTAATTATAGTCACTTCCTCGAAACCCCTTTTTATTAATCTCTCTGTGCGTACCCGGTCCAAATTTTCGGTCCAGGAATTAATCCGGCCGCGTAAATTTTAAAACCCCCTGCACCACACTTGGTCCACGGGGTAGTTTTCAGTAAATGGCACGGGCCGCCTCCCGAATCACAGAACTTGAATTAAAGCCAGTCGCCCCGGCGCTGACAACACCCCATAAGGGAACTTGGACGAATTTAGCTGCGGTCCGCGCTCCACTACAGTGGACGCGAACACCGCCTCGAGACATAGATATATGGGATTGGCCGCCTCCAATCGTCCTCACCCCCCTTTTGTGTAACCATGCT
This sequence comes from Bacillus rossius redtenbacheri, assembly GCF_032445375.1. Taxonomy (NCBI): domain Eukaryota; kingdom Metazoa; phylum Arthropoda; class Insecta; order Phasmatodea; family Bacillidae; genus Bacillus; species Bacillus rossius. The sequence goes on along the minus strand of NC_086338.1, from coordinate 32,576,748 downwards.
CAGAACCGCCTAGTGCCACGCTAATACGTAACATTTTAGTAATTTTGTGCGACGCCTTGAACGTGGAACATTCTTGAGTAAACTTGTGCAACGCGCCACCACGTAACATTTTTTAAACTTGTGCCACGCCTTCATTACGTAACTTTTCAGAATAACTTTGTGTAATTGTGTAACTTACTGTATGTATTGTGTGACGTCACCCTCTGTACAACGTGGTGTGTAATCCATGGTATTACACCAAGCCCACAGTCGCACGTCATTTGCCGCATTAATTCAGCACCTAATCAATTAACCATACAACTCCCAACCACCACCAAGTAGGGAATCCCTCATTTCCCACGCAACACCGCCGACGGTCCTAGTGGGCCACGCAGGGACAACTGACCCCACGACCTACCTATCGGCTAGAAACAGAGCTAGTCTGGCGCCCACCCGGAAACACTACATCGACAACAGCCATTCCCGCTAGGAGCCGCATCGTGACTCGAGCCCGAGACCCCGGACGATGGCACAACGATATCACCACTTCATAAAATAAATATCTAACTATAGAAAAATCTAGCCGATTCCAAAATCCTGGATAACCTCATGTATAACATATTTTCGTCTTACTGACACCTTGCTATCTTACCGGAGTGTAATGGTGATGAACTGGGAATCTACTAGCAAGGTACATTGAGATTCAGGGCCTTCGAGAGTGACGTCACCATATGGCTGCAGGGCGGTAAGTGGAAGCACATACAAATATACCCCAGGGTTTTTCCCGCACCCCTTTTTTCCCCCAAAGGTCGCAGCTCCAAGGAAGACATAGGCTGCATCCGAATACTGGCCTAATGGATCCCTTAGCTAAGGTATCCACTAAAAGTGCATCGTAGTGGACGCGGCCATCTTTGTGTTGAATCCGAATTATCACAAGGGATGCCGATGCATCCCTTCACGCATGCACTAATTCGAGATTTCTAGGGATGCGACACTCGCATCCACTAACGCGTCCCTACATCTATTACCTTCGGAATTGGGTTTTATTTTGTTTGTGTATAATATTACTTCAGATTTTCAGCATAATATTTGTTTAAAACATTATAAGCGAAAGTGATAACTTAAACAGAGACAAATGAAGACGTTAATAAATTTAATCAAAATACGAATTTAAACTTAAAGAATAATTCAAAACTCATAAGTATTTTTAAAGTGTACAATTTATAAAATGTATTTTATTTGGATCACTAACATGTAAAACATACACGTTACATTATTTTTTAATTGGTAGGTATTTATTATTTACGTTTTGCTGAATATTCGTAGATATCTCTACACAAAATGGCTGCGTGAACATTAGTACGACTGACAGTCAAAAGGTGGTGCTAGCAGTAAAAGTATTCAGATACTATCCATCCATTAGAAATGCGTCCTCTACATTGTGGCTGCATTTGCTAAGGGATGTAGGGATGTGTGTGCTAAGGACGCATCCCTATGTATTCGGATACAGCCATAATTAAAGAGGAAGTTCGGGTGAGATGCAGTTTTATTGCAACAGATCACTCATACAGTTACTCACAGACATGGCCTGTCCTAGTCCTTAGCAGTTGCTCGTTACATCACGTACTAATTTTTAGGTTATGCTGACATTAAGCTACCTGGTGCGAATGGTGTTATGACCCATGCATTTGAAACAAAAAAAAAAGTTGTGAAGCTAATGGTTATGCCCAAGGTTGGAAGGTTATTTACTGTCTGCTTGATTGATGATTATAAAACATTACATTAAGTTACTTACGTTATATAAAGTAAAACTTCAAAATAATAATATGTCATGCTTGTGCCCGCGCTACACAACCCTGACATTTAACTAGCACTAAAACATTTAAAAGACAATGGGTATTACAACAACAAAAAAAGGGGCCCCTAAATTTTGTTGACCTTAACTGAAAGACATGTTGGTGCAATCTTTGCCCAACTGGCGGCCCTGTACGAGTGAAACTGAGAAACATCTTGCGATACGTAGGTGGGGCGATGGAAGACTAGCAGTATTCCGCCTGGCCTCTTCGAAAAAGGCGGAAATGTGCCATACGTCCAAAGTACATGTCGTACCTAGTATTCCATTCTGCCAAAATTTCTTATACATTATACGGAATGAGGAAAACGGCTTTACTCGTAAAATTGTAATGTAACTAGCTTCATAGAATACATTTTTGCACACTGGAGTAATTTAAGTAATTGTAGATTATTATTGAATGAGTGCAAATCCAACACAAATATCCAAGGATTTTCTTATGTAATTTTTTTTTCATTATTAGGGTGACTCTATATAGTAAATTATTTAAAGTCTACAAAATGTGTTTTTAAGATGCTGAAATGCGAGGGAAATATTTTTATGTAGTGTAGTTTGTTGGCAAAGGCGAGCAGCACAGGCGCTCTAGGGGAGCCTAGGGCGCGGTTACACGGGAGTCTGAACTACTTCAGGTGAACATGTTCAGCTGTTGAGTGCGGTTACACACATACTGAACATGTTTCGTTCGAGGCCATTTCCCATTTAACTTAAACAGGTTGGCAAAGTAGTTCAGATCGACATATCTTCTACATTAACCTCTGATTGGCTGTTTAGAATAAACAGTCCTTTGCAGAAATTCAAGATGGAAAGTGTTCCTGGCACAAATTCAAGTAATATTTTACCGAATGCAACAAAAAAAATCAACCGGTAATTATATATATATTTTTTTAATTGATCCCGACCTTAATTTTCTTCAAACTGAGATAGGTACTCTCGCTCAAAAAATAATAAAAAATAAGTTTCAAAAATTTTACTGTGCATTTTGACGCCGCCGTCAGTGCTCCCTCTGAGAGCACAGGCCGTTATGTGTCCTCAACACCTGATAAGTGCCACGCCCCGAACGCGCCCGCGCGCGCAACGTAGTGCAGTGCCCCGAACGGCGTGACGTCAGTCACGGCCTCCTACGTGTGCAAAGCGCCCGGCCGGGTGTGGCACTGCGCAAGGGTATTGTTTCTCAAGCATTTCATAATATAAACAAAAACTAAGAAATCTAAACCATTCAATAATTAATGTTAATTAAATGATCATATGTTAAAAGGGTATAATTCACAAAACTGGCCGAAGTCACCTTCCCGCGCTCCGCAGTTTTCCCGCGGAATTTTCCCCCTCCCTGGCCCCGGCGGCCAGGGAGGTTAGTCAGTCGCCATCCAGCACTCGCCCGGGCCGGCAGCCCACGCACGGGGAGCCTTCAATTTTTGCACCAACGCCATATAACTGCAATAGGTAAATATAGTCCAAACGTTTTATATCAGCTCCCCGGTCGGCCCAAATCGGCCGTTAGCAGTCACGCGCGGTCTTTTAATAACATGTGTATCCCATCAGGGATTTTTATATTTTACGTATGCAATTAGGTGACCCGTCGTGGCACCTGCGCCTCACGCTTTCACGTCCCACCACGGGACATAGTTCTTTGCCCACGCAGGGCGGCACTGCGCCGAACGCGACCAAAACTTTCGGACGAGTATTCACCTGGGACGTGCCACGGCCACGTGTGTGATATCGCTCCAGATTCCACCGTGTCCGTACCCAGCTTAACGTGGCCATCGCCACCCCGCGGACTATCCGCTCATGCATATTCTCCTGTGCGGGACTAATCGCAGTAATTCAGTGTAACGTGTTTTAGTAAGTAACTTATTCTCCTGTGCGGACCAATCGCAGTAATTCAGTGTAACGTGTTTTAATAAGTGGCTTATTCTCCTGTGCGGGACTAATCGCAGAAACTTAGTGTAACGTGTTTTAATAAGCCAATCATTCTCTTGTGCGGACTAACCACAGTAATTTAGTGTCATGTGTTCCCTTAATTAAGTCGTGGGACCGTTCGTCCTCACTCGTCACGCCACGTCCGTATACTCTCGCAGTGACCCTAGCAGGTCCAGGTGCGCGGAGCTTAGGTCGACGGTGAAGCGGCCAGTCACGTGAACGTGTGACCTGTAGAGTGTACTCCGCAATAAATCACCAAAGGAACTCGTGTGTTTCATTAATAAGGCGTCCTGGGAGGCCATAACAGCCCGGGGAGTCCTTTGTCGCCGCATCCCTGCCTACCGCCACGAGGCCAGGAACCCCCCCTTGAGATTCAAAATTAACTTACCAGCTTAAATTTACGTAAATTCAGATTAGGCAACGGGGACGGCGTCAATGTTGTTTGAATTCCCGATTTGTAAAAAAAAAATATTGAGCAATATGAAAACACATTCCATTTCTGCTGATAATGCTGTATAAACAAGTGAGAAAATCGCGCGTTTTCTGGATACAAAATAGAGAAGATCAACACTCGTTGACAGTAGACAATCGGTTTTAGAGCTGAACACACTTTTCAGCAGGGACCGGAAAGTTACTTTTAAAAAGTAACTCAGTTACAGTTACAAATACTTCATTGGAAATGTAACCCTGTTACAACTACAAGTTACGCTACTGAAAATGAACCAGTTACAGTTACAGTTCTAAGAAAAGTAACTGTAAGTTACTTTAACAGTTACTTTGTGAAAAACTAAAAATGTGATACGTAATATTGGTATAATTCAAAGCTAATAAAACATATTGTGTGTTGTAAATATATATGTTTATTTAAACTGAAAAAATTTAAATAGGTCTTAGATTACATTGAGTAATTAGTTCACACTACAAAATTGTTCGCAGAACCACACAACAAGCACTTCACAATAAGGTTATTTTTATCACTCGACCAAACTTCGAAAAAATTAGAATATGCTTTCGTGCATGTGCACAGGTAGGTTAATTAATTAAACAGCACAGCAGTAAACCCGCATGTCGCAAATATTAAATAAATGACAATCAAAACAAAATACGAGCGCAGGCTAGCCAACAGCAGTTCAAGTACAAGCGATACCTACCATGGCAAATAATATGCTTGTCGGGATTTTCGTTCTGGGATTAAAAATATCAACAAATCGTAGTTCGTTCAATAAGAAATACATTTAAAAAATGTAACGCAAGAAGTAACGACAATTATCGTTACTTTAAGGCAGAAAAATGTAATTCAGTTAGAGTTACAGTTACTGAAAACCTAATATATTGCGTTACCACGATCGTTACCATAAAAAGTAACTCTTACAAATAACGTCGTTACTAGTAGCGCGTTACTTCCAGTCCCTGCTTTTCAGCAACTACCATGTAACCGTACACTTTCGCGTTTGTAAACGTGTTTACTTAAACATGTTCACCTGAAATAGTTCAGGGTCCCGTGTAACCGCGAGACTCGTACATCGAATGTTGATGGTCTTTGCACAGACTTGCAGTCTTTCAAAAATAAACTCTGCTGAAATTTTATTAGAAAAAAATATATATTATATATATTACTATAGCTACTATACTAGCTATCCTGCTTCATTAAAACTGTCAGATCAAATTGAAATTCAGTTTTTTGTGCCTTACAGACCCTATAAACGAATTATGACATAAAATAACATCAAAAACACATACACTGATACACATCAATGCGACAAAACACGAAACAACACAACACACAGATAGATAAAGATTGATTAAGTTCATGTTAAACAATTGGTTACTTTGGTTTTCACAAAAATCTTAAACCGAAACTAAAATAGTGTATACAAAATAAATATGTAGATTACAAAAGTGTTAGGTACCAATGAATATTGTAGATTATTCAAAAGGAGTCATAATTTTTCACACATTTTATAGTTACTAATGGTTTTAAAAGTGTCACTAATTTTGTAATTGCAAATTGGAATTATTAATCCAAACCAACAAAGATGGTAATAAAATGTATATAATAAAAAGTGCATCACTGATCTAACGTCTAATAAATAGAAAGTGCAAATAGGTTATATAGGAATGTAGCAAATTCAAAATAATTTAAATGCCTGAAACTTTTAAATATTAATTTGAGAACTTTTACTGCATACTTTCAATTCCTTTCTAATTAAAATCATTTGATACAGAAAAACTTTGATATTTAATAAGCCCTAAAGATCTTCATGTGTTGCTAATAGTATTATCTACATGTTCGTGAAAAAAAGCTTGGCATCAACATACCTCGAAGATCTTAAAAAAGGACACCACGTTTAATGTCATTACTTACTATGTGATAATTCTGATTAATAAAATTAGTTTTTTGAATAAAGGTTATACAATAAATGCTATCGTAATTCAGAGACGTTTGTTACCTTGAAAATCAGATCCGGACAACTGAAATATCTTGCTGAATAGTTTCACAGACATATTCATAATTTTTTTTTATCAGCATCAGTTCTTGATCAGTTCTGATTGCAGTTGGAATATAAATGATTAAATATTAAAGAGTATTTGAGATAAACTACTACTTTGTGGAACACCTAATACCATGAAATTGCATTTGCAAATTTGACTGAAAAGCGTCGTCTATTTGTAAGATAATTAAAACATATATACTACGCATTACTTGACGAGGACTAAAATTGATAATTTTTCAATAATAAGATTATGTTGAAAGCATCAAAGGCTTTGCTCATGTTGAAATCAATAGAATATATTATTTACATCTGGATTTATACGGGTACACACACACACACACACACACACACACATATATGTAAAAAAAAGCCTTTAAAGACAATGTGGTTTTACATAAATAATATTTTTTGGAATAAATTCATTTGTCTATAAATATTTTTTCTTCAAAAACTTCTAAAATACTACAAAACAAAGGTTTCTGACTAGAATTTAACCGTCAATAATACTTCAAGAAAATATATATAGGTAAATGGTTGAACTCACAACCACTCACTGACTGATGCACACTTAACTTAAAAAAATTTGTAGAAAAGCAAATATTTTTAAAATGTTTTAAACGTTTGTATAAGTTTTATTTATAACATGTTGGAATGATAATGCTACAGTTACTAAAAACTTAAACGCTACAAAAACTAAAAAAAAAAAAACTCCGTTCCCCCGGAGAAACCACGGAATGGTCACCGCATGGGGAGCCCAAGAAAAGAAACGGGCTCCCCATTTGGAAGCCACCTGGAAGGTTTTTTTCTGTTCCACCCACCGTTTCTTTGATAGTCTGATTTGCTACAAGGGATTGTATTCCTACCAGAGATAATGCCACCATTTCATCTGGGCAATCCGCCTTGGAGGAGCCGGGGCGCGAACCCGGGTCCTACAAGTCACAAGGCAGGCGCTCTACCCCAGAACCAGAGTGGTAGAGCTGATCCTGGCAGTTTTCCTAACACTGACATGAATTTATTCTACGAGTTTACTGTAGTTTCGTGTGTCATTAACACGTGCAGTTCGTGCAGTAACATCTAACCTCGGTAACGAACAAATTTATGTATTCTTATGTTATTCGTTCAGCATGAATTATGTAATTTCATAACAGTGAAATATAATTTGTATAACTAGTCTGGCAAGTTTTTAAGTTGATTTCCTGCAAAAAAACTTACAGTCCCGCTGTACAATAATTATATAGAAATATAGACTATTAAAAAAAAAATATGTAACACTGTCGATGGTAAAGTTATTTTGAAATAAATTTTAGATTTTAAAAGAGTGTGTTTAGTTAAAATATATGTGTGCTTACAAGCATGTATTTATTGTATTACATTTTATTTATTTGGTTTTAAAGCCACAGAAAAGTTAACTTTTTTATATTATTTTTCGCTTTCTTTTGATTTATCTGGAAAGTTATTAAAACTACTGTTTGCAAATAACTAAATATTGGAGGTACTGGGGCAACACGAAGCTTAAATGGTAACACTATTTTGTAGTGATACAGTTATTTTCATGTAAACGTACAAATTAACAAATATGTAAGTTTACATTAATTTTTCTATTCCATTTACAAAGAACATTTACGGCGCACAACGGCAAACAGAATAACTCAACGATGAAACTTAACAGATAAAAATAGGAAAAACAACGTCTATACAGAGAGTCACAGGTGAACCTAGCGATGTGAATAAACAGTGATGACAGCACAGACGAACACTGTAAGCAACAGTTGAGCGAAAAAACATATATTTTGAAAACCACAACGATGACTGCGCAGACTAACACAGTAGCCTATATGATTCCTAAGAGAACAGTTGTGGCGTTTCGGGAAAGAGATATATTCCCTTCTCAAGGCACAAACAGACTGTGGTTTGTCATGACATACAGTTTAATGAGTAATGGCGTATGTCCATAACGACATCTGAAGTTAATTTACATATTATTTAAAATGTTGTTTGTCAGTGGAAATTTAGTTAATGAACTAAACTGTAGCTATATGTTGATATTCACATATATACTGAATATCTTTAAATAGATTCGTGTTTTGTTAGTTTTATGTGTATATTTGTTTACACTTCTGTTAACAAGGCACATATATTAGTACAGAGAAGCTTATTCAAAAGAGGAACCTGTTTCTATAACAATAAGTGTCAAGAGCGTAGTAAAAAAAGGGGGTGGGGGAAGTAAGGTTGCCAGATTTATTTGGACAAAGAATTTTATTTTAAAAAAATTACATTAGCAGGAATTTAAAAATGTATATAAGGGATCGTCAACTAACCGAAAAATGTATTTAAAGCATTATCTTTGTAAAAGAGTTTCCGGTGGAGGGACTGGCTTCTGCCCTCCTCTTCCACAAATACTGTCTACACCCATGGTAAATGTGTAAAGAAAATCACATGTAGTTACACGCACTAGTACACGATATACTCAGAAGACTAGAACTAAAATTTGGGGGATCGTAATTTTTGATAGTTGTAGTTATAATATTAGATGTCAATATTTTTTCAAGACGTGACGATAGCCTACATGGATTACTATAGTCTGAAACTATGTATTTGTACTGTTATGCAATAATCGTACCTACACTCACGCCTGTAGCATAAAGAATCACTACAAGGCAATCTGAAGATGAGAAAAGATACACTATCGAAGTTTATGTACCTAGTAATAAGACACTATATTCGTATTCCAGAGAACATAGGTTCAAATCCCGACTGGTAATTGTCATAAGCGTCTTAAAAATTACAGCGAAACATAAGGGCACCAGAAAAAGTCTGACGAAAAGGTCTGTATCATTTTGCTTTAACATTTTCCTAACTATATAGGCTTCGGCCTGGGACCACTTAAGTATTCCTTACCTAGACCTCCCAATTACACTTAGTTTTAATTTAGGTTGGGAAAAAAATTTCTGTTCAGTGTAGCTCACGACTCAGATGTGATATCGCGGTGATTTGTGTGATTGTGTTTATAGAGAACTGACAACCCTGCGCAATACAGATTGTATGATCACCAATCGGTGTCTCATTTATCATATCACAGGCCAATGTTAAACAGAATTTTCGTCGAATATTAATTGAAATGAAAAGTAAGCTACCATTTAGTTTTTGTTTTGAATTAAAATATTTAGTACGTAGTCAATTTCTTGTTTTTATTGTTTTTATTTTAAACCATTACATTAAATGCGACTCGCTGACATAGGAGTTTCATGTGAAACCAACGGCCGTGAGTCTCGATACAGCCCCACCGATTTTTTCTAGACAATTGGTAGGATGGTTCCGTACTCTAGGTCATGGCTAATTCCTTTCACATTGTCGCTCTACTGTGGCGTTGTGTTTTGCTGTCTGCATTGACCTCGCTATTAATATGTTTACGGACAAGCAAGCATTTCAGAATAAGAAGAAAAAGCAATGTCGAAAATAAGCTATTCTCCTGGTAAACATTAATAAAAATTATTTCAAGGCTTTCATAAATTAATATTCTGAAATGTTTTCACTTAACCAGCTCATTACAGTATTTCTAAATAATTTCTTAGTCATTGAGGCAGTTGAAATATAGGTCTGATTTCACAACTACTTAATCAGTAAATCTTAAACAGCAAACATAAATCGTTCTCAAGTAACGTATAACAAATATTCCGTATTGACTGTTCACAGGTTGGAAATGCTGTGATTGTTTTTATATATTCTTAATGGCAATTTTTTTCTGTACATCTATATGTTAAAATACTCTTCTAACGGTTTTCACAGCATATGCTAAAAACATAATGCTGGAATCACAATACCCTGTAACATCCCCAACATGAAAAAAACAACACCACAGCCATTAAGAAGTAAGGTACCTAGTAGTGAAGTCAGCCAAAGAAAAGTGAACCCCAATAGCCCATCAGAATCATAATGTCGGTATTATTAATGATATAGTAACTTAAAAATATTTTTTTTTGTGAAATCATTAATGCTTAAGTTTATTTATATTTTCTTTTGATAGACATTATGCTATGAAAAATAAGATGGAAATATTGGTTTTACAACCACAGAAAATTTGGTGGCTGCAGAAAAAAATTATTTATTGCAATAACATAATATCATAGTCTTGTAGCCATGCAACAAGTTTTTTGTGTGAGATAAATTCACAATTGCTGCTGAATTGAGCAATTGTAGCCAGTTGTAGATATGTAGCCTAGTAGCCTCGTAGTTTTGTAGCATCATAGCCTCGTAGCTTCGAAGTTTTGTAGCGTCGTAGCCTTGTAGCCATGGAGTCTTGTAGCCTTGTAAACTTGTAGTCTTGTAGCTAGGTAACATTGTAGCCAGATGTAGTCAAAATGCAATTGGAGCAATTAGAGCCTAAATGTTGTTGGAACAGTTGTAGCCAAAGAAAATGGAGTAGTTGGAGCCAAAAACAGTTGTTGAAGTTATAACCAAGACAGTTAAAGCAGTTGGAGCTAAAGACAATTGGAGCAGTTGGAGCCTTTGGAACCTTGTAGCCTCGTAGTCTCGTAGATATGTAGCCCTGTTAGTCGGATAAATGTTTCGATGGCTGAGTGGTCAAAGGCGTTCAATTCCCAGCTGTCATGGTTAAAAATTACGACAAGTATACACATATAATTACGTTTCACGCAAAAGCTGACACAGTAGTCGAGTGGTTAAATGCAACATACTTGTAAACTGAATGTCGTGAGTTAGAATTCATTCACCACCGTATTATATTTCTCTAATTTAAAAATTTTAATACCCGATATTGCCTAACAAAAAAAAATTGATTTTTACAGTAGTAGTAGCCAATACCGAATAAAAATTTAAACCATTGCTATTCACGACGATAGTGCGTATCGCAGGCGACACTAGCACAACCAGAGAACCATCGGGCAGGGTTGATGAGTAAAAGAACGAAAGTGCCCGATCATGCTCGACGAGGTTCCGATCATAGGCATCCTTACGATCGTCAAGCCAAAACTGAGTAAGCCACCAAGCCATAGTCCCACAAGAAGTACACTGCGCCAGAATCGGCTATCATAAACTACTGTAATTAAATACGCATGGTAACTCTGAAAATGTTAAAATAAATACCAGTGTGAAAAATATTGAGTTTAATGCGTTATAAGCGCATATCTTACACGATTGCCACACTAGCTTAATTACACAAGATAAATTTTTCTCTAAAAGTTGAGTTTTCTCTTCAGTTGGAGTGTTGTAAATCGCTCGGCGGCTGACGGACGAACGCAACGGATCATTGAGAGTCCAACTTAGGCGGGTCTTTAGCAGGAAACACATACATATGGGTTTAAATAATAAGGTAAATCTGAGTGTGTTTCAATCAGTGACGCGCTAACTACAGGTCACCTCATCGCGTAAAAACGTGCTATAGCCCAGTCATCTTAGACAAAATTAGGTAAGAATCTCGGAATTTGAGATACCCAGCTATAAACTCGTATATACTTGTATTAAAACACCCTAAAAGTTGTCTCAAGTTTATTAATTATTGATAAATACATAATTATTAATAATTTTCATTTCTTATTAACTATTACATGATATTTAATATTTTTTTCAATAATTAAATATCTATCTAATCAATAACACGTATAACCGATTCCTAAAATTAAAAAAAAAATAATTAAAGGACAAACTTTAATTACATTTGAATTATATTCTCATTTCCACTAATTAAATTTTAAATAGAAAATAATTAAGTACAGAATGTCAATGAAGACAGAACCTTTGACCCCGAAATCATGGAAGACCTGGAGACAAATGTCGTTGAAGACGATAAAGAAGAGGACTTTAAAATACTACTGCGGTCTAAAGACGACGATGAAGAAGATAATTAAAATTATAAGTTGTAGTTCTCATAATTTTTATTCAATTTTTTGACGTGACAACGTCTAATAAATCGATGAACGCCGGCTGCACACACGAATAAGTGTCCCGTTACGCACATTGTCCCGTTTCGCCGTGTCCCGTTAGGCTCATTTTATATTGCTCTTTGCTAACCTGAACCTCCTAGCATTGCGACCGAGTCCGTGGGGTAATTCTGTTTTCGTGCATTTCAATGTAACATTTTCATTGCTCTTTGCTAACCCGTTCCTCCTAGCATTGCTGCAGAGTCCATGGCGCAAATATATTATTTTTTACTGCATTTTGGTGTTGGGTAAGCCATTTTACTTCACATCATCCTTGAAACACTCCCATTAGTTTCCTACTTTTCCTATCATCATATTCCTATCCTTAACAGAATAACACAGATTGGAAGAAGTCCAAATAGCAAACATGTATAAAAGTTATAGTTAAAATAATCTCTTCGTTAAATTAATAAACATATTTGAATTAATGAGTGCAAATAAAAGTAAATTGATCAATTAAATTGTAGATATCATTTCACTCCTTCTTTGTATCCATACAAAATAGTGATAATTCAATAAAAATGATTTAATTTTATTAATAAAAGTATGCAATCATTTCATCAATGTTTTGTTATGACGTTGTCACGTTAAACTATCGTCCGTAAACCGACTTTACAGACAACCAATTTTTTTTTAATAAAAACATTAATTCAGATTTTTTTTATTTATGTAAGAAGTTATTAATATAAATTATATAAGAATTGAAATATAATTTAAGTATTTTCCTTAACAATAATTCTATAACCACATGGGCAGGTAAGTGTTATTAAATAAATTGGTACTTAATTAAAAATAAATACGTAAGTAAAATAATAATTAAATATATTGTAATAGTTAATAAGAAATGAAAAATATTAATAATTATATATTTATCAATAATTAATAAACTTTATATGGCGTGTTTTTGACCGGGACTACCGGTTGACAAATTATGCTCCAACTGCGCGCTCTCCGCCATCTATCTCGAAAACGATTCAACGTATAAAAACATTTTTGAAACAATATTGATAATAAATACAAATAGCGAAAAACCCATAGGAAACGAGATATTTGCAAATAATGTGCAAAAAAACTATTTTTGTGACCTTTGACCTTAGATTTTAAAAGTCGCGTACACCCTACCAAATGTAGGTTTTGAGACAACTTTTAGGATGTCATAATACAAGTTTATACGAGTTTATAGCTGGGTATCTCAAATTCCGAGGTGAACTTACTAAGATGAATGGACTACTTTCACACGTTGAAATCTCGCGTGAGAAGCTAATTATAGACTTTATAGACTTCGTTTGCGTGCAACACTTTCTTGTTTTTGTGCCACTTACCTTCATGCCTTGGCGTAACGCTCCAATTAAGGCTAGGTATTTTTTTTTTTAATTTTCTATGGTTGTTATGAAATTCAGTAGTAACATTATCTTTGAAAGATTTGTGCAATGGGAGTGCATGACTTGATGTAAGTTTTTGTACATACACCATTTCTAAGAACTTTTTCTGTTGAAGAAAACTAAAAAATAAATAAATAAAACTACCCAAAAGACAAAAAACACAAATTAAGCAAAAAATTGCTGTTGTCAACAGGATTTTTTTTTTTTTTAATGGGGGACCCACCCCCCCCCCTAGGGGGTCCACCCCGCCAAAAAAAAATGTATCTTTATTTGAAAAAGAGTAGTACAAAAGGTTATTTCCATGAAAGAGAAAATTTGACACAATAAACAATAAAAAACAGATATTTACAATATGATATACAAGGCACTGGGCCCCTCCCAACACAAGAGTCCTTGGGGGCTGGTGATTTATGAGCGGTGAAGTGTTTCTTTACATGTGTTGGTGAAGTTGAGATGGTGTGGTGGTGAGACCAGGCCCGTTTGGCTCGGGGCTGGCCTGTGCACACGGCAACTGGGATGATGTTTCGGTGGGGTGGTCATGATAGAGGTGCTGGAGTACCGTGAATCATTGGTCCCGCAGCGCATTCTTGTAGAGTTGCTGGTCCCCTGGGTTAGCCGCCGGCCCCGCCCACTGGGATGTCGTCTTCTTCATCTTCAGAGTCCTCCGCTTCTAGGTGGTCGGTAGTGAAGAGGGGTCTTCTGGGGTGTGGTGAGTCAGGGGGGGGGGGGGGATCGGCATTGAGTCTGATGAGGGGGTTGAGGCTGTATGAACATTTTTTGAGGAATTTCTTTGTTGATTTGATGATGATGTCATGGATGTGGGGGAGTCCGGTCTGCTGCAGGAGTTGTTGTCGTGAGGTGGAGCGGGGAAGTTCCAGGATGAGTCTGGTGCCGAGGAAATATGTTCTGGTGATGGGTTGGAGGTTGAAGAGAGATGAGTGAGTCCAGTTGGGGCAGGCGTACGTGAGGTGTGACATGACGTGTGTGCGGTAGACGGTGATCCTGATTTGAAGGGAGGTGCCAGAGGTAGGCCGGAGGACTGGGGCGAGCTGTCCCATGACTGCCCTGGCTTTGGTGCGGATGTTGTCGAGGTGTGGTATGAAGGTGAAGGATGCATCCAGTGTGACTCCCAGGTATCTGATGGTGGGCGACCAAGGGATGGTGTGTTGGTTGATTCTGGGGGGGTGGTCCTTGTGTGGGTGATAACGGGAGAAGAGGATAGCCTGTGTTTTGGTGTGGTTCAGTCCGATGCCGTGCGCAAGGAATTGGGTGTTGAGGGAGGTGAGTCCTCGGCTGAGGCGATCCCTGAGCAGCCCCTCGGAGACGGAGGAGGCGATGAGGCAGGTGTCGTCAGCGTACTGAACGAGGTAGGTGCCGGGAGGGGGAGTGAGGTCGGAGATGTGTAGGATGAAGAGGATGGGACTCAGGATGGCACCCTGAGGGACGCCAGCCTGGATGGATCGGGAGTCTGAAAGGATGTTCTCTACTCTCACCTGGAAGGAGCGATCCTCCAGGAAGGAGCAGAGAAGGCGGATGAGGTGCGGGGGGATTGCTGTGGCAGAGAGGCGGTGGAGAAGTTGAGCATGAGGGACGGAGTCGAAGGCTCGGGCGAGATCTAGGAGTACCATGCCCGTGTGTTGCCGCCGGGAGAAGCCCTGCACCACCAGCAGCTCCACCCGGGCAATGGCGTGAGAAGTTGAGTGGTGTGGTCTGAAGCCGAACTGATGAGAGGGGAGGAGATTGTGGGTCGAAATGACGAGGAGGAGGCGCTTTAGGATGGTCCTTTCCGCAACCTTGGACAGGATGGGGAGGAGGGAGATTGGTCTGTAGGATGATGGGAGGGTCGGTGGCTTTCCAGGTTTGGGGATGGGGCAGACAATGGCTGTCTTCCATGAGGTGGGGAAGTGGCAGTGGAGGAACATGGCATTGATGAGCTTGGTGAGGAAGACGATGGCTTGCCGGGGTAGTTGGCGCAGGAGTGGGGTGGGGATTGAGTCTGCGCCAGGGGCCGCAGAGAGACGGAAGTGGGATATCGTTGCCTTCAGTTCCCTGGGGGTGACCAGGGGGAAGGGAGGGGTGTCGGGAAGGGGGGGGGGGAGAGTGACATGGTGGGAGAGGGGGGAGGATTCATCGTCTGAGGAGTCAGAAGAAAGTGAGTTGTTGGTGGCCGAGGCGAAGGTGGTTTGCAGGTAGGCGGCCACCGCCTCGGATCTCTCCTTGGCGGTTTTAGTCCAGGAAACCAAGACTTAAAAAGGCACAAACCTGTGAAAAATTTGTCCAAAGCTGAATTTTTGCACAGTTGTAGATATGACTATGCTTAATAACATACCGAAAGTTTACCGCTGTAGACCTTGTGCGTATCGCCGAAAATTTGCATTTAAGTCCTAGATGACAGCGACTTACATCAGTCCATTAAAATGCTACCCATTTGTACAGTTTTTCATTTAGACTGTCCATAAAACTACCAAAATAATCTTGAGACTCTAATACAGCCATTAATGTTGTAAAAAGCATAAATTGTTAATATTAAAGATGTGATATTAAACGATTAATTCATGACATATTATTTTTTATCTTTGCCACTCAGATAAAAATACTATTTACACCAATTTGAAGAGTCCAATGCGAAAAATGTCCAAATAAATGTTTTTGGTTATACCTTTAGCTTTAAGACAGTATATTTATAAAGAGTCTAACGTAATTAGTTGGCTCATTAAAGCGGCCCGAGTGTTGCAGTGTACTGCGGCCGTACTGATCTCTCACGGCCACCGCCGCGCCGTTCCAGCGCGGCATTGCGTCACACTGCGTACTGCGACACTCATTCAACTGGGTCTTATTTGGGGATTACTTAAAACATAGCTAATTCATATGAGAGGGTGTATGTTACATGTAATGAGATATGCATTTTTTTCTTATATGAATGTTTTTTGATACAATAAAATTAACAATAAACGATTTCTGCTTGGAACTTGTAAATGAAAACTCTAGAGGACCTCTGGTTTTATATCTGCATGGATTTATTCTGTTTCAAAAATTTTATTACTAAAAATTATTTTTTTAGCAACAATTTTTTTTTTAATTTCTGATACATCGTTTTATTTTCGATCAGAACAATGCAAAATTTGAATGTAGCCTGTATTCGACAAAATGAAAAATTATATATTTACTTCTTTAAAATCAGTTTACTACATAAAAATAGAATAAAACGATACATCGTAAATGTACTCTGAGTTTTTTTTCACTTAAAAAACATAATTCCTATAATAATAGGTTGTTGTTTTTTTCAGAAAATAAATAAAACACGAGTTGTGTTGTAAAACGTATAGGTACCATTACATATTCAGTTTTTTTTAAATAAGTTAATGTATTTGAGTGTTGCGCCTAGCTGACGTCGTTGGATTGCTAGTGGCAAAGAGCGGTGGTGGATGGTTTTGCAAGAGTTTGACCGTATTTTATGACGCTACCTGTGAGAGGGTGTTCGTACCAGAAATCCTAACGGCTAAGGAAACTATCCATTCTCTGTAGTCACGTACGGGTGTGCTACTCGCGCAATATCGTCAAATATCACAACTTTCCGGGACGTTCGGTCATTTCTCGGTTAGCTGTTAGCTCTGGTTTCACCAGAACAAAATCTTGTCTGTAGTGATTTCATATTCCTATTACCGTAGTAGTATGGCGTTTGAGAACAAACCACGTTTGCTGTATACTGGGAGCCTATTAAAAAAAAAAGTATTTATATAGTTATTAAATTATTTACGAAACACAATTTTGTGGATCGTTTGGGAAATTATCATTTAGGACTTAACTGCTCGTTATTGGTGTGACGCACAAGGGTTACATCGGTAAACTTTTGACATGTTACTAAGAAACGTTTATTCTACAACTGTACAAAGTTTCTGCTTTGGGATAATTTTCCATGTTTCTTAACAGCGAAATTCGTCCCGACCCCAAGCCGACTTCGGCAACCTCACAGTAGTACACACTACACGGCTCGGATAGCTTCAGGGGTCAAACAAATTGTATGAGACCCTTAACAAATATACCCATTTAAAAAAGAATAAATATGCAACAACGTTTATTGAAAGCGATTTTCACGTAGGGCTCTTTATATTTATGTAAGATTTATTAACTTTTCCGTAAAATTGAATGAAAATGAATTTCTCAACTTTATTGATTTAAATTGTCTATTTTATAAAAAGATGTTAAAACTGTGTACTTTTTATTACTATCATCAGATAGGGAAATGTTTCTAGATTATTTTGGGTTCCATACTGTCAGTCTACTCCATAAACTGCATTTGCAATATCCATTATTGTGGATCGTTGCAAAAAATTGTCATTTTGGGCTTAACTGCTCGTTTTTGGCGTGACGCACAAGGTTTGCATCGGTAAACTTTTGATATGTTACCAAGAAACGTTCATTCTACAACTGTGCAAAGTTTCTTCTTTGGGATAATTTTCCATGTATTAAAAACCTTTGTTTCTTTACAGCGAAATTCGTCCCGACCCGAGCCTACTTCGACAACATCGCAGTAGTACACACTACGCGGCTCGGATCGCTTCAGCGGTCAGACTAATTGTATGAGACACTTAAAAAATATACCAATTTAAAAATGAATAAATATGCAACAACGTTTACTCTAAGCGATTTCCATTTTGGGCTCTTTAAGATTATGTAAAATGTATTTATATTTCCTAAAAATTGAATGAAAGTGAATTCGTTAACATTAATGATTTAAATTGTCTATTTTATAGAAAGATGTTTAAACTTCGTACTTTTTATCACTATACTCAGATATGGCAATGTTTCTAGATTATTTTGGGTTCCATACTGTCAGTCTACTCCATAAACTGCATTTGCAATATCCATTATTGTGGATCGTTGCAAAAAATTGACATTTTGGGCTTAACTGCTCGTTTTTGGCGTGACGCACAAGGTTTGCATCGGTAAACTTTTGATATGTTACCAAGAAACGTTCATTCTACAACTTTACAAATTTTTTTCTTTGGGATAATTTTCCATGTATTAAAAACCTTTGTTTCTTCACAGCGAAATTAGTCCCGACCCGAGCCTACTTCGACAACCTCGCAGTAGTATAGACTACGCGGCTCGGATCACTTTAGCGGTCAGACACATTGTATCAAGCTCTCAACAAATAAACTAATTTAAAGTTTAAGAACTTTGCAACTACTTTTATTTAATGTTTTCAAATCGGGCTCTACGTGTTTTTGTAATACGTATTTTCGTTTGTGCCCTTTTTTTTCAGAACACCTCTCTTCTAATATTATTGAATAAATATCATATTTAGTCAAACGTAGTGAAAGATTTTTAAATTTAATCATTGAGAATAATGTTTTGAGTAAGTTTTGGTTTGATATTCTGAAAGTATACTATAGTAATTACGTTATAGTGCCATATTGTTGAGTGGTCAATAAAGTATTATTTAGGACTTAACTTCTCGTTTTTCGGTGTTCCGCGCAAGGTTTGCGGAGGTAAACATTTCAAATGTTGCTAGAAAACTTGAATGTTACCACTGTTTTAAATTTCAGTTAGGAGCAGATTTTCAAAGATTAAAAATCTTCGATTTCGTGGGAGTGAGAGTGGCCACAGCGCTTGCGGCTGTGGCTCTGTCGCAGTGCGTAGACGACATTGATAAGCTCGGGAGTCTCTATTGATCCTATAAATTAAGCTAGACTTTTGAGAGATATGTCCCTGTAAAGCTTAAGAACTATACAACAACTTTTGTTATAGAAATATTTGCGTAAGACCCTTTATTTGTAAGTGAATTTTCTTTTTATTGCCTTGACTGATGTAAAAAAACTTATTTCATTAATTTAACATTATTTTTCTTACCTTTAATATTAACTTTTAGAACTTTATTCATTATCAATGTGAGTAGTAGTGCTTTAAGATTATTTTCATATAGCTATCGAGAGTCTACGGTAAAAAGTGCAAAAATGGGAAGCATTTTAATGAACTGCTGCAAGTCGCTGTCATCTAGGACTTAACTGCAAATTTTCAGTGATACGCACAAGGTCTACAGCGGTAAACTTTCGGTATGTTATTAAGCATAGTCGACTCTACCACTGTGCAAAAATTCAGCTTTGGACAAATTTTTCACAGGTTGAAACCTTTGTTTCCTGGGCTATTTCCGCCACCCCTGCGGGAGTGGTGATGGGTGGGATTGTCGATGGGGTGGCTTTGAGCCTTCTGAGGTATGACCAGAGGGAGCCGGTGGTTGTGGAGAGGGAGGCGAGACGCTGTGTTTCCTGCCGGGCCCTCCATTCCGCCGGCGACACCAGCCCCTCAGCAGGAGGTACACGGGGATCTGGTGTCCTGCCAGCGAGCGCGGAAGCGGTTCCGGAGGGATATAAACACCACAAAATATTCCGTAACAGGAATATGGTCAACAAACAAAGAAAAACAAAGAAAAATGTACTAAGAGAACGAAAAAAACCCACAAATGATGACGACACAAAAATATTGAACCCAAAAAAAAAAAAATACAGCACAACGGTTTAAACGAGACAAAAACACGACAAAACGAAAAGGCTTAAGGGGTATAAACTCTATAAACTGCAAATAAATTGAAAATAATAACTAATTATTTGCGTTGGGTGTATAGACCTGGCCCTGTAACGTATGCACGTCTTTGTTTCGAAAGCTGCCTTGCGTGACTAACGGGACAGTATCTTAAATTATTTTTCTTCAAATATTTTGTTTTTGCACTTTATCTTTAATAAATTCCAAAATACCCCATGTTTAATAGTTTATAAAAGTTTTTTTTTCCTAAGCAAGTCCTCATTTATGGCCCGTATACAATAGGAATGTCCTAAACTGTGTCCGAAGGACACTCGTCGCTGATTGGTCCACGTGACCCTCTGACGTCATGCGTCAAGTGGGCGAAGGTCCGAACCTACCAGGTCCGAAGACATTCGTCAATTTTAACTTTTTATCCCAACCTGTGTACTTCGGACACAGAAAAAGAACAGAACACTCACGCTATTTGAATTTCCGGTTCCCGTTTAAAAACGTGGTGTTTGTTTTTGTTAAATATCTGAATAAATATATAATTTTGAACTCCCACAACTTTCATAAGTTCAATCTCAAACTACAAAGCATCAAAACAATCAACCAAAACATTTGGTTTGGCACATTTACTGCGCTCTGGTGACACCTTTAGAAATCAATACATTCGGACATCGGACATCCCAATTGTGGACAGGGCAGTTTTCGGTGGGACAATGTTACGTCACTCACATTCGGATAAGGACACGGACCACGCACAGGTTCGGACTATTGTAGACGGGCTCTTAATGGTTCTTAAGTGCTGAGAAAATGCCTAATGAAATATGCTTTTCACGCATATACCATTTTCTTCGCCTTGTGATTACGAAATTCCAGTTTTCTAAAACTGTTCTAACCAATTTCCTCCAAGTCTGAAAATAATGATTATATATGTTATTTACAATATTAAGTAGAAAATAATAGAGAAATCAATCTATATTGATGAGATAATATTGCATAGATAAATTACACTATCATAACTATATAAGAATTGACCCACCCATTCATGGGCATCGCAACCGGGGGGACGGGGGGACGGGACACTTCCCCCCCCCCCCCAATAATAAAAGTTTCAATTTCGTCCCCTCCAATAATATATTTAGTTTCGTAGTTATATTAAAAATATGATTTCTGTGATATAACCCATATATTGCGCATGGTACATTTAGTCCAATCGTGGTAATGTGAGCACTGTGTTTTTACAAATTTGTTCTCTGAAAATATTTTTTATATAAAAAAAATTATACATTGCAACCCACTATAATTAGAATATTTATAAAAGAAAAATGCCTAAAAAACCACCTTTTTGCACCTTCAAACCCCAAATTTTTCCGGGGGAGGACCCCCCCCCCCCCCCCCCCCGCTTCTTTTTCCAGGGGATGGATATTCCTCAACAACTAAATCAATTGCAGTCCCCCCCAAAACATATATCCTTGCGACGCCCATGCACCCATTAAAGAGCTTAAACATATTTTATACATTACAAGCTGCAGTAGCTGGCGTTTCCCGGGCTGATATATTGTCCGCGAGTTAAAGAAAAATGGATAGTGCTATGTGACAGTGTAGTGGACATAGAGAAATTAGATACAATTTATGTTTGTTTGTGTATGATCTATGATTTTCTGTTTACCCATGGAGATCGGTGGAACGGTTTAGAAGTTGATGCACTGCAGCGCCATCTAGCGGTGAGTTACAAAAAAAAAAGATAGCATAACAACCTTCTTAATAAAAAAAAACACTTCGATGTGCAAAGTTTCATGGCGTTTGGTCAAACAGTGTCGGAGTTTATCGATGTCATACATACCAACATTATATTATATTATATTATATATATAAGGCCTTTACCCCAAAAAAATTGACAGGTTGATAATGTACAATAATTATAATTGAAAAATAATTGAAAAAAATTCTTTTATTTGCACTTATTCGTTAAAGTGTTATTAATACACTTTGTATATTCTTGACTCGTGTCATAAATACCTTCCACGCCTACTTTACAAATTGTTGCAGAAGTTACTAAAAGGGCTTTTTAGGGTACACAAATAGTTGAAACACGTGTCAATATGCGTTGAACCGCCCCCCCCCCCCCCCCCAAATAAAAAAAAAATCCCTAGTGGCTTTATTCTCTGTGAAAAAATAAAAATGAAATAATGGTTTTAAGAAATAAAGGTTTAAATGTGCAAAGTTTCATGGCGATCGGTCAAACGGTGTGAGAGTTTATCGATGTCATACATACCAACATTATATATATATATATATATATATATATATATATATATATATATATATAACCCCAAAAAAATTAATGACAGGTTGATAATGTACAATAATTATAATTGAAAAATAATTGAAAAAATTTCTTTTTTAAATTTAATTTAAATCAAAAATGAAATAATGGTTTTAAGAGAAATTTCTTCGTTGTTTCAGCATAACGTAAAATGCAGCCCCATAGCGTCAATTCGCTATGAAGACAGCACGTGAGTGAATGGTGGGCGCTCCACACTCCAGCATCGAGGCCCCGATCATAGGCGCTGCATTTTTCATTAAAATCCGACGTGTAACCGCCTCAGCTTATCCCACCGGCCGTGAAGAAATTTCACTTCGAACAGACCTATTGAAACAAAATTGTAAACACTGATATCTGTCGCAGCTGTATGAAATCCAAATATAAATGGCAAGACACAACGAGACTGCACGATGCGAGATGGTGATGCTACTGCCGTTGCATGTACACCAAACGTACATCAGCCGTCAATGCTTTGCAAGTATTTTAAAAAGATATGTTTAAGAGAGTAATTTGTTCAATTCAAATTTAACATTCAGTTGTAAAAATCAACGGGCTTAAATATATTTAAGGTATTTCGCAGACAAACTTAGCAAACAAAACAATAAATATACAATAATTAAGGACAGGAAAAATTCGCGGGTTCAATGACCTCTAGGATGAACTCCATAGTTCTACGTACACTCGGTCAAATGCCACCCACGCATTGGGTGCTGTCTTGTGAGACGTCCCAATGTAGCAGCCTCTGATTCGATAAAGCTTTGGTCGGGCGTTTCTCATTGGCCCAGAGTCATCCAGGTGAGTTGTGAGCCAATAGCAGAGGCAGCACTGAGCTGTAACTATTTGTATTTTAGCCTATCGCGAAATGAATTCGCGAATTTTTCCGGTCTCTAACAATAATAATAACGCACCAGTTTAACAAACTTTCAAAAATAAAAATTCTGAAATGAGTTCCAGTAGCGCCACGCCAGAGACGCGATGGAAATTGAAAATATTTCTAACAGGGAATTATGTCGCGAACATCGTTTTGTTCGCACTGACTACACAGATGCGCCGAGCGTGACTGGTTGGAAATCTTCGCTGTTGAGGTTTCAGCCGCTAGAGGCGCAGCGGTGGCGTCGCTGCGACCAGAGCGCGCGGCGTGGCTGACGACGGAACTAAAGTGCGCGAGTCGGGGCCGACTTTCCCCTTGCAAGGGGTGTGTCAGGTTGGGAAGGAGGGGGGGGGGGGGGTCATACTTTCTCCTTACTTGAGGGAGGCACGGAGCTCATACTAATGATGTGATTCCGCTCGCCGGAGGCCAACATCGGCTTAAGCTAGGTGAAAAAACAAACACACAAGCGATTGCACAACAGGCCATGCACACGACCTGTGCGAAATCGGGTTCACAATTGAAATCTTACTGTTAATTTCAGCGGCATCTGTTAGTGGTGTTAGTAAATAACTCTATTGACTACCAAATCATCTCCTGGTATCTGACCAGCAGTTTGAAATAAATTACTATTTTTCAACTAATTAATTTTGGTTATGTTAAGTTTTTAGATAACAATTCTAACCACAATTTTTTTTCCATTTGTTATTAACATTTACCTCTAATGACATTTTCTAAGTAATATCATTAATTTATTTTTAAAGCAGGAATCCTGAACTTGTAATATCTCGACAATTTCTTACCACAATGTGATTGACAATTATAAACAGTTCTCAAGTCCCGCTAAAATGTCACACTACTATTCTCCCATCGGCTTTTGCACCATGCTTCCGTAACATAAATAAAGTACCCAAATAAGAGATAGGCGCCTAAAAAGAGACACTGTGATATCCAGCCCGATAGGTGCTGCCACCTCTCGGCTAGGGCAGTAACTTGCTGCGCGTGATCGTCAGACACCATCTCCGTGCGTCGCAAAGCAACAGAAAGTATTCGGCGGAACGGACACGTAATTTAGTGTTTTTAGTCATTTCAAATGTTTCAATAGGGAAGATTTGAAGCATTGAACAAGTGTGAAGGTAAGTTAATTTGTTATTTACTTATATTTTACTGTGAAGTATATAAAGTTAGCTACATTACAGACCAGTCATAAAATTATAACCATGACATGTTTGAGCTGAGGCAGCCATGTTTGTTTTAAGCGTTCCTGATCCTAATAAGAGACACATTAGGCTCCTATTAAGAGATGGTGTCTCTTATTAGGGCACTATCTCTTATTTGGGTAATTAAATATGTTGCGCAGCCAAATTAACACCATATTTTATATTTAAATTTGTATTGATGTGCCATAGAAATCCAAATGTAGGCCTAGGTATATATACTAAGTATACCAGTCCTAATGATTTTATTTATCGTAATGTTTCTATATAATTATAGATAACTTAAAGTGACTAATAAGTTATAATTATTTCAATTAATTTTTACTGTTTCAGTTGTCTGGT
This sequence comes from Bacillus rossius redtenbacheri, assembly GCF_032445375.1. Classification (NCBI taxonomy): domain Eukaryota; kingdom Metazoa; phylum Arthropoda; class Insecta; order Phasmatodea; family Bacillidae; genus Bacillus; species Bacillus rossius. The sequence continues at coordinate 32,551,906 of NC_086338.1, read as the reverse complement.
GAGAAAGGAAAGCGTAAAATGTGGAATCCGGAGAAGATGAGAGATGCTGTCAAAGCTGTTCGAGCAGGGGAAATGGGTTACTTGCGTGCTTCAAAATCATATGGTGTTCCAAAAGGAACATTAGAGAAATACGTCAAAAACCAAAGTAAGACACCTGAACAGTTACTTGAAATGTCATCTGGCCGGAAACCAGTGCTTCCATACGAACTCGAGAAGCTATTAGTTAAATATTGTATGGAAATGGAGGAGAGGTACTTCGGTTTGACCATCGCGGATGTCAAAAGAATGGCTTTCGAGTTGGCAATTCGAAATGGTCTGAGTCATCCTTTCAATCCCAAAAAGGAATCTGCAGGGAAGAAATGGTTCAAATTATTTTTGAAGAGGCACCCAGAACTTTCTTTGCGCACTCCTCAGGGTGTGTCTGCTGCGAGAGTTAGGTCATTTAATGCTGAAAATGTGAATGCGTTTTTTGATTTTTATGAAAAGGAATTAGATAAAATTCATTGCAATGCTCACAGAGTCTATAACGTCGATGAGACAGGCCTAACCGTGGAGCAACATAAACTTCAGAAAGTTGTTGCTTCCAAAGGTAAAAAACAGATTTCGAACTTGACATCTGCAGAAAGAGGGTCATTAATCACTACTGTGACATGCATGAATGCCGCTGGTACCTTTGTACCACCGCTCTTCGTTTTCCCTCGGAAAAACATGAAAGCTGAATTAATGGATGGTGCTCCCCCAGGTTCCATATCTGCGTGCCACATATCTGGATGGATACAAACCGATATTTTTTCCAAATGGTTTGACCATTTTGTGAACTTCACTAAGCCTACAGAGGCCGATCCAGTAATTCTAATTTTAGATGGTCATCATTCCCACACTCGTAACATTGAAGTGATCGAGAAGGCTAGACTCAATAATGTGGCTATAATTTGTCTACCACCCCATTCTACAGCTAAAATGCAACCATTAGATGTAGGATTTATGAAGCCATTGAAGACCTACTATGCTCAAGAGGTTTCTAACTGGCTTCGGCATAACCAAGGGCGTGTAGTGACTCACTTTCAAGTTACTAAGCTGTTACTTGCCTATCAGAAAGCTGCTAAAATGAAAAATTCCATCAATGCTTTTCGAAAGACTGGTCTATTCCCTTGCAATAGGGACACATTTTCTGATGACGATTTTGCTATCCATGCAGGCAGTGTGAGCGAAGATATTGTTATTCCTAATTCAGAAACATAAGTTGGACCACTTTAAATCTCACCACTCCCCACATTACATCAGCCCCAAGTAAGTTCTGTAAGGAGTGAAGACACACAACCATCATGTTCAACGTCCAAGCCACCTGGACAGAAACATCCCAGGGCCGGAAAAACAGCTCTGATAACATCTAGTCCTTACAGAAATCAGCTAAAGGAAACTTTGGACAGTAAAAAGAAGCGAGAAAATGCAGCCAGGAAGAAATTATTTGCAGAACCATTAACAAAGAAGACGAGGAAATCTAAACCAAAGAAACAGTGTTCGAGTTCATCCAGTGACGATGAGTCTGAAGGTAAAATGCAGCTGATTGACTCCAGTGAATCGGATGTCTGTGCAGAAGATGATGCTGAGTGCTTATTTTGCACCGGACTATTCTCTGAGGTCCGGAGAGGAGAAAAGTGGGCATAGTGTTCTAAATGTCGCCGCTGGGCACACGAAGAGTGCGGTGGAGAAGATGATCCTTTTATTTGTCCTTTTTGCCACAAGAAATGTTAATGAGTGAAACAAGCACAACACAGTGCATACATTTGTATTGTTTGTATGATGACGATGTGACTTTTTTGTGTGTGTAAAAAGTATTACTTTTCCAACAGGAAGTGACCCTTACCTTTTTAAATGTTGTATTAAACATTAGAATGAACCTTACTTTGTTTTGTGTTTAAAAATGGATAAAGTTAAGGTATCTCTTATTTTTAACCCATTCTGAGAATTTAACTTTATACATTTTATTACTTTTTTGATGGTAACACATACTGAATTTCATTCTATTCAAATGAAAATGACGATTGTTTAAAGTTAAGTAATTTTGCAATAGAACTACACTTCCAAAAATGAAAAATTACACAATATCAATTTTATATATATATATTTTAAAAAATGTATCTCTTATTTGGGTACTTTCCTACTAATTTCCCTCCCATGCACATGACCGTCCTATGTGGTGTTGTGAAAATGGCGGTCAAATCTTGCGCACACGACATACAGTTGCTGTTACTATTATTTTTTCAATTGCGAATCCAGCCATAGTACCTACGTTTTTTTTTCTCCAGAAGAAATGTGAATATCAGGCGTTGTATACAATGCCACATGCGTTGGTTTACAAATGTTCAGTGGCAAAGGCAAGCAGCAAGGCGCTTTAGGGGAGACATAGACTCGTACATCGAATGTTGGTGGGCTTTGCACAGGCTTGCAGTCTTTCAAAAATAAACTCTGCTGAAATTTAAGTATTTTGTGTATTAGAAAATAAAGAAATATATTACTATAGCTACTATAAGAGCTATCCTGCTTCATCAAATTTAAATTCAGTTTTTTTGTGCCTTACAGCACCTATAAACTAATTATGACACATTAACATAAGATATACACACCAATGCGACAAAACACGAAACACAACACTCAGATAGATAAAGATTGATGACGTTTATGTAAACCAATTGGTTACTTTGGTTTTCACAAAAATCTTAAACCGAAACTAAAATAGTGTATACAAAATAAATATTCTTAATCCAAACCGAGTCATTATGTCTGAACCAACATAAATGGTACCTAATAAAATGTGCATCACTGATCGAACGACTAAATAAAAAGTGCAAATAGGTTATATAGTAATGTAGCAAATTCTTTTCTAATTAAAATCATTTGATACAAACTTTTAAATTTAATAAGCCCTAAAGATCTTCATGTGTTGCTAATAGTATTAACTACATTTAGGTGAAAAAATCTTGGCATCAATATAACCGAATGTCTTAAAAGAGGACACCATGTTTAATGTCATTACTTACTATGTGATAATTCTGATTAATTAAATTAATTTTGTGACTAAAGGTTAAACAATAAATGCTATCGTATTCAGAGACGTTTGTTAACTTGAAAAACAGATCATAGTTTCACAAAAATATTTCCCAATTATATATTTTTTCATCAGCATCTTTTCTTGATCAATTCTGATTGCATTTGGAATATAATTTATTAAATACTAAAGAGTAGTTGAGATAAACTACTACTTTGCGGAACACCTAATACCATGAAATTGCTTTTGCATATTTGACTGAAAAGCGTCTCTCTGTAAGATAATTAAAACATATACACCACGCATTACTTGACGAGGCATAAAATTGATAATTTTTTAATCATAAGATGTTAGAAAGTATCAAAGGCTTTGCTCATGTTGAAATGAATAGAATATTTTATTTACATCTGGATTTATACTGGTCCTTACACATACATAAAAAAGTGTGTGTTAGAGATGATATTCCTGATTGAAAACTATGTGGTTTTAATGAATTAATATTTTTATGAATAAAATTCATGTGCCTATAAATATTTTTTTTCAAAAACTTCTAAAATACTACAAAACAAAGGTTTCTGACAAAAATTTAACCGTCAATAATACTTCAAGAAAATATTTACCGATAAATGAATGAACACACAACATTGGTAAACAACCACTCACTGACTGATACACACTTAAATAAAATATTTTATGTAAAAAAATAAAAAAAAATAAAAATTTAATTTTTTTTAAATTTTTGTTTGAGCTTTATTTATAACATGGTGGAATGATAGTGCTACAGTTACTAAAAACTAAAAAGCTAAAAAACGAGAAAAAAAAATTAATTTTTGCAAAACTCCGATCCCCGGAGAAACCCCCGGAATGGCCTCCGCATGTGGAGCCCAAGAAAAGAAACGGGCTCCCCATTTGGAAACCACCTGAGAGGTTTTTTTTCTGTTCCTCCCACCGTTTCTTTGGTAGCCTGACTTGTTACAAGGGATTGTATTCCTACCAGAGAAAATGCCACCATTTTATCTGGGCAATCCGCCTTGGAGGAGCCGGGGCGCGAACCCGGGTCCTGCAAGTCACAAGGCAGGCGCTCTACCCCAGAACTAGAGTGGTAGAGCGTATACTTGCAGTCTTCTTAACACTGACATGATGTTATTACATGAGTTTACTGTAGTTTCGTGTGTCACTAACACGTGCAGTACGTGCAGTTACATCTAACCTCGGTAACGAATTCTTTTTGTATTCTTATGTTGTTCGTTCAGCATGATTTATAAATATGTAAGTGCTTGCACTATCGATAGTAAAGTTATTTATAATAAATGAAAGATATTACAAGCATTACTACAAGCATGAAGTTATTGTATAAACATTTTATTTATTTGGTTTTAAAGCCACAGAGAAGTTTACTTTTTTATATTACTTTTGGCTTTCTTTTGTTCTATCGTGCTTAACATGCGCAGATAATACTGGAAAGCTATTCAAACTACTGTTTGCAAATAACTAAATATTGGAGGTACTGCGGCAACACGAAGCATGAATGCTAACACTATTTTGTAGTGATACAGTTATTTTCATGTAAACGTACAAATTAACAAAAATGTAGGTTTACATGAATATTTCTGTTCCATTTACAAAGAACATTTACGGCGCACAACGGCAAAGAGAATAACTCAACGATGAAACTTAACAGATAAAAATAGGAAAAACAACGGCTATACAGAGAGGCTCAGGTGAACCTAGCGATGTGAATAAACAGTGTATTCCCTTCTTAAGGATCAAACAGACTGAGGTTTGTCATGACATACAGTTTAATGAGTAATGGCATATGTCCATAACGACATCTTAAGTTAATTTACCTATTATTTAAAATGTTGTTTGTCAGTGGAAATTTTATTTAATGAACTACGCTGAATTTGTTTATATTCACATAGATACTGACTTTCTTTAAACAGATTTGTGTTTTTTTAGTTTTATGTGTATATTTGTTTACACTTCTGTTAACAAGGCACAGGTATTAGTGAAGTTAAGCATATTCAAAATATGGTTACGTTTTAACTTATTGTAGTTTTCCATCGCCTCCAGGCGGAATTAATTCCATTATGGTAGTCTTCCAGTATGGCAGACTTCCGTCGCCCCCCCCCCCCCCTCCCCCGTAAAAACAGGAGGAAAAGTGCCATAATTGAAAACTACCATATTTTTAATTTTACAGATCGAGGTTATAAGTATGCAGTGCTGCCTCCTATAACCCATTTTTGGAAACATTTGTTTCTATTAGTGCGCGATCTGTTGAGTTGATTTATGACTGGAACTACAGAAAGTAACCGTTAGAAGCGCTATCTGTAGCCTTTTAAGTTAACCTAAGAAACAGCTAGGGGGTTAACAGTGCTACCTAGCGACGTATTCTATACACTAATTCGAGAGCAAAGCAGCTGTACTTAATAATATTTTAACTGAAGTTCAATTCGGTTTTCGTGATGGTTGGTCAATCACCGAAGCTACATATTAACTATCAACATAGGCTTTTTACTTGAAGCATTGAAGCATTAGACCTATGCCTTGCCACCTTGCCCGAGTGGTATGGTGATGAGCTGAATACCAATCAGCAAGGCTCAGGGAGCTGAAATTGAAATCATTGGTAATGACGATACCATGTGGTTGCATACTACTGTGTGTAACCTCTCAGGATGCTATACTAATGATGACATAATCAAAGAGTGGTTCAGGCGAAATGCAGTATTATTGCAAAAGAGCACTCGTACACATGCTATTCTGGATCATAATCTGTCCCGATCCTGGAATTGATGCTCATGTCGTATACGGGTTTGCACTCTCAAATCTGATGTCACACAACCTGACATGAAGGCGTTATGACCCATAACCTCAGTATGTAGTCTGTGAAGAGAAGGCTACCCCTTGACCTGCACGCGGCGGGAAGCCTACAACTCATGTAGTTTCGGTTCCCTGCAAGAATTTCCGAAGATTTCCGAAGTTTTGCGTTTTGATACAAACGCCACTTCAGCCGCTAAATCAGAAGTTTCCAATGAAAACAAGCATGTTGTGACCGACCTAACCTAACCTAACCCTTCGATTTTTTTTTTAATTTCAATTTTTGAGAGAAATCCGAAGTTGCACGAACGTTGGTTTTTTTTGAGTTGTAGGCTTCCCGCACGCGGCAGCACCATCGCGAGGGAGGGAGGGAGAGTCAGGGAGGGGGAAGCCAGGGAGAGGGGGCAGGCTCGGCTCTCTCCCCTCAGGAAGGGAGGGAGTGTCGGGGAGGGGTTTGCCGGGGAGTGGGGGCAGGCCCGGGAGACGCGCCGCGCGACTAGAGAGCAGCGCCAGAGCCATGGCGCCCACGCAGCGCGCCGCCTGGTGCAGCAGCGAGGACTCGGTGTACGCCGACCCGCGCTGGGACGCCGGCCCCTCCTCCTCCTCCAGCTGCTCGGGCGCCTCCAGCCCGGCGCTGGACGGCTCGCAGTCGGACTTCTCGCGCTACCGGCCGGCGGCGAGGGCCGCGCGCTACCCTGACTCGCTGTCGTCTTGCGCGGCGGCGGCGGCTCGCTGCCACCTGGCGGGCGTCGAGGAGGAGGACTTCTGCAACGAGCGCTACCCGGCCGAGTGCTGCCTCGCCTCAGGTACCACCTGCTCATCGCCCATCGCCTTACTATCGCTCCGGCCACTCCACATCTGCCAACATCAAACATAAACACACAATCACGTAATAAAAAGAAATTTCACAAACATTTTTTAGTTCAGAATTCATGGAATGATGCATTAACGGAATTAATCAATCAAGGGAGGCAGAGATATAAAGAATTTGGGTAAAAAAAGTTTTATATATATATATATATATATATATATATATATATATATATATATATAGCACAGAGGCAGGTATTTCCTTTGTAAACGACAAACAGTTCACTGAGGAACAGATTTACGTCAGCGTAACATTTCTTTGCGCACTTACTCGTTGCAGCTTTAAAACATATCACAAAATGTCTGTGCTTGGATAAGAAATTACTGGCGTATCCGTATTGTTGCGATTTTATAATGATGTGGGCGAGAACTACTGGGTTCGTATTGTTTTTTTCCCCATAGTTTTATTGATTACTAATATTTAAATAAATAATAAATAATCTTACTTGAAAAATGCCTAGTCACCAATTACTCGCACTTGTTCTCGAGTCACTCAGTGTCTTGTCAAGTTACACAGTCCGCGCTCGCTCACTGGGCCGCACACCTTGCGGAACTCTCACCGCACTCTCGGTACTCACCTGTCCTCACCGTCGTCAGACTCTATCGCCCCAAAAACTTCTGCAGAGGCCGGCTTCACATGCTTAAGTTGTCTGCGGCGCCCTTCTAGAACTGATGAGAACAGCTGGGGCGAGTCGCGTCATTCCGCGCCGACCCGAGACGCCCGAAGAGTCGAGAATAGCGTCGCTCGCTCACGCCCCACGGAACGCGGAATTTCCAAGGCCGCTCAGCGATAGATAACGGCGCCTTGGCAGGACGATACAGGAGGCCGGAGGGTTGAGGGGGTAGCGAGGACCCTTGTAATCCGGCCAGGCGCGCGTGGCATGCCTTACTTCAGCGGATCACACGTGGCCGTGCAGGGCTGCCAGCCAGTTCCGAACACGGCATCGCGGTCTGGTCTCTCGCGTTCGTAACAAAATATATATAAAAAAATTGTATGTCTGTAAAGTCGGTTTTCGGACGATAGTTTAACGTGACGTCATAACAAAACATTGATTGCATACTTTTATAAATAAAATTGAATCATTTTTATTGAATTATCACTATTTTGTATGGATACAAAGGAGTGAATTGAAATCTACAATTTAATTGATAAATTTACTTTTATTTGCACTCATTAATTCAAATATGTTTATTACTTTAACGAAGAGATTATTTTAACTATAACTTTTGTACATGTTTGCTATTTAACTTCTTCCAATCTGTGCTATTCTGTTAAGGATAGGACGATGATAGGAAAAGTAGGAAACGAATGGGAGTGTTTCAAGATTAATGTGCCTCGAAAAAGTCAAATCGATGATTGTTCCAATCGAGTGGAAGAGAGATAGATACGGCGCAAGCGTACAATGAGCGTAACGGGACGCAGCGAAACGGGACAATGTGCGTTACGGGACACTCTTTCGTGCGTGCAGCCGGCGTTCATCGATTTATTAGACGTCACATCAAAAATAGGATGTTGGTATGTATGAATTAGATTAACTTCGACACCGTGTGACCGATCGCCATGAAAGTTGGCACATGGAAGTGTTTTTTTTCATGGAGGTTTTTATGCTATTCATTTTTTTTGTAACTTGCAGTTAGATGGCGCTGCAGCACATCAACTTCTAAACTGTTTTACCGATCGCAATGGGTAATCAAAAATCATACGTCATAAACATAAAAACAGAAATTGTGTGTAATTTCTATATTCCCACCACACTGTCATACAGCACTATCACCCTCCGTTCAGCCAATTGTTTATTATGTGACGCTGTGTACTGCAGCTATGAATAACTATTATTCTTTTAAGTGTAGGCAAATTACATTTGTATCACACGCAACTGAATTATCTTTGGAAGTCTTAAATTTCAATTATTTATGCAGTATATATTTTGCTGTAATTCAAGTAACGCATAGCAATAAATAAAAAAATAATTGTGACTGTGATTAGTAATTGATGAGTAAGTTTAATAACAGCAAATAGTGATTTTGATTTTGATTAAGAATTTTTAAGCAAGTATAAAATGTAAGAGCTGTATGACTAACTATTATTCTTTTAATTGTAGACAAATGACAATTGTATCACACGCAATCAATCTTTGGACACCTTACCTGCGAGTAAACATTAAATACTAGTAATTATTTGAAAATAAAATAAATATACACAGGCAGGACAATGTATGCCGTGTTCTGCTGGTTGAATATAATTGAAAAATAGTGTACATTTGAATTTTTTTTGACAATGTTGAATTATCTTGGTACCAATGATAAACATGGCTGTCATGTGCACCTTTGCAGACGTGTGCGCGTGTGTTTTTTTTCTCAATAAATTGAAACTGAATTTATGATTTTCAACACTCATAATATGCTGCTAAGCAGTCTTTTAAGTTTTGAAACAAAATATTATCCACTTTAACATGGTTTTTTTGTAGTTGTTGTTCCGTATTGGAAAATAGATAATCTGAAACATGCAAAGGAAGACAAAAAAATAGTCAGGTTGTCCATAAATACCACCACAGTTCGCTGATTCCCAAAGAAAATAAGATACCACTTTTATCTTCCTTGCTTTGTGCTCTCCGGGTCGTCTGAGGAGTCCCAGAGATGTGACAATACTTCATTAAGCGCTTCGTGGTACTCTCAGGATGGGGTCTCCAGATCAGCTGGATGGGTCAAGAGCCAGTGAGTGACAACAATGCTGGTATGGGTCGCCCCAGCCTCTCCAAACACCTCCAAGTTGCGATGGAATGGCGTGCCCATTCCCCCGCGGCTCTAGGTACTTTGTGCTGGTGAAGTCGACCCTCACTGGGGGAGCGCGCGCCAGTAAATACAGCACGTCGATGACTTCACGAGCCTAACACATCAAGCTTCACTCAAAGTCAGGTCGGACCATTAAAGGTGGGCCTTGGGCTAGTCCTCCGAAAGGCGCGCAGAGCTCCAGGTGTTGATGTGTCATTTACAAACAGCTTGATGTCTTATAACGAATAGCATTCAAGAGCCATTAACTTGTCCCTACAAGTTTCCTTCCATGGTTTCGTCTATAACGTGTACATTCTTGACAGTTAAAAAAATTGGTTGTCTGTAAAGTCGATTTACGGACGATTGTTTAACGTGACAACGTCATAACAAAACATTGATGAAATGATTGCATATTTTTATGAACAAAATTGAATCATTTTTATTGAATTATCACTATATTGTTTGGATACAAAGAAGGGGTGAAATGAAATCTACAATTTAATTGATAAACTTACTTTTATTTGCACTCATTAATTCAAATATGCTTATTACTTTAACGAAGAGATTATTTTAACTATAACTTTAATACATGTTTGCTATTTAACTTCTTACAATCTGTGTTATTCTGTTAAGAATAGGACGGTGATAGGAAAATTAGGAAACGAATGGGAGTGTTTCAAGTTTAATGTGCTTCGAAAAAGTCAAATCGATGGTTGTTCCAATCGAGTGGAAGAGAGATAGATGCGGCGCAAGCGTACAATGAGCGTAACGGGACACTTTTTCGTGCGTTCGTCAATAAAAAGGCTAAAACTGATGTTTTCACAGATATTCTTTTTAGTTATGCATCACTACATACAGCAATGTTATAAAGAAGTGAGAGGAGTCGTTATCTTCAATAGTTCATCAAAAAATTATAAGGTGACCGCCTGAAGTCCCATAGAGGGACGTTATCGACGCAGAGACTGCGCGACAGTTCCGTGCCTGGCGCGTAGAGACGAAGAGGCGTGTGATGCGCGAGCCATTGTCGCCCTTAGCGACCCCTGCGTTTCCAGAGCTCGTGGGTCCAGCCAGGTGCTTTCTGCAGGCTTTCTAATTTAGCTTGCTCTCTGAGCCCACATGTTTCCAGGGGCGTATGCCGTATGCAGCAGTGAGGAGAGGATACATAAACACATGCCCCCCCCCCCCCCCACACACACACACACACACCCGCCCCAAATCATAAAAAAATATATTATTACCACCAAAAAAAGGAAATAATTGTAAGAATCAGCGGACAAAGTGGTCCCCCCCCCCCCCCCCCCGAAAAAAATCCCTCGAAATTAAATTATGCGAACGTTCCTAGCTGTGACAAGCTTCCTGTGGGGCGTACCTTGGTAGATTTGCTGCAAGCTTCGTGCATGCAGACTAGTTAGCTAGAATCAAGCTTGTTGCAAGCTTTATAGTTTGCTATGACAACATTTATTCAATAGTATGTTTGGCTTGCATTCGGGACATCATGAGCTCGAATGAATGAATAAATAAATTAATTAATTAATGTATAGCTCAACATCTCATCGACATCCAGATCATTAGTTAGGGGCTTGAAATTATTGCGGAGCTATCGGCCTCTATGACAGACTCCACAGTCCTCAGCATATTCGGATAAATGTCCCCTGATGATTGTTTGCTCATTTGAGAGATATATCTCAGCTGAGTTGCGCGCGGTTCGATACTTTTTTTTTTGTTGGGGACCTCTCATTGGCTCAGTGTCTTCCGCGCCAAACTGATAAGTATGTTGCAAAAGCGGGCCAAACGTGAAATTGTTTGAATTTTAAGTTTCGCCCATCGAAAATTGAACCCACGCAGCAGAGACTTGGTCAAAGCTGCTGATTCTGCCACTGGCAGGAATCGGAGCCGATGGGAAACCCTCGACGGAAGAATGATTGAATCAGAGGAGATCTAGTTCCGCTCAGTGAAGCAGTGCCGTGGAGGCCACAGCTGCGGGCTGTCCTCACAGGCACAGCGGGCTCTGAAGTCGAGCACCAGACTGGGGCATGTCGCCGGGATGTCGCCCCTAACGTCCAGCGTTCAAACGCATTACAGCTAGCAATTATGTTTTTGTTTGTTTGAAATGGTACCAAGATTGCTAAGCTGAATATTTTGACGTGACAACGTCTAATAAATCGGTGTACGCCGGCTGCACGCACGAAAAAGTGTCCCGTTACGCACATTGTCCCGTTACGCACATTGTCCCGTTACGCACATTGTCCCGTTACGCACATTGTCCCGTTACGCACATTGTCCCGTTACGCACATGGTCCCGTTACGCACATTGTCCCGTTACGCTGTGTCCCATTACGCTCATTGTACGCTTGCGCAGCATCATTTTCTCTTCCACTCGATTGGCCTATGAATCTGCTATTATATTAAATAGGTTAAGGCGGGCTTTTCAAAAGTAGCTTTTAAATTTAGTACTTCAACTAAACTATCATTTCATCAATGTTTTGTTATGACGTCACGTTAAACTATCGTCCGTAAACCGACTTTACAGACAACCATTTTTTATATATATATATATATATATATATATATATATGTGTGTGTGTGTGTGTGTGTTTATTTATTTATGAGAACTCGGTCGTGGCACGAGCCTATAGGTTATATAAAGAGAAAAGTGGATGTTGTTTGGCGAATGTACTGTACACTGATTTGCAGTTTGTGAGTTTTGAAATAAAATAAATAATAATAATGTTGAGGGTTTCGGAATTAACTAGGGAACCTAGATAAGACGTCTCGCAAGTGAGCAGCCGATGAACAGAGATGAAGAGAAAGAGAGAAAGAGTGAGAGACGACGACCCGAGTCACTTGAGCGGAACGCGTCACCGACCACAGCCACCGATGCACCCGGGGGAGTTTCACGCAGCAAAAGTCACTTCATCCACTACGAGTCACGGTGGCACTGGCAGGGATATACTATGAGTAGGGGCATGCAGATTTCGCGAAAAGATCTGAACACTTTTTAGACTGCAAAAAGGTATACCCGCGCCTGTGGTTTCTTCCTTGTGATTGGCGGCCGTCTGTGAGAGAAGTTGTTGCCTTATTTGACCAAGCCACTAAGGACGCGTTTGCTTCCGCACTGAATCACTGTGGTTGGTGTTACAATCGATATGTACCTGGAAGAAACTCACCCAATCATGAAACACAGACGATGCTACAGTGTTTTGACTTTCATCTAGTCCCGAAATCTTTTCGCGAAATCAGCATGCCCCTAACTATGAGGCATGTTGGCTAGATAGGGGGGGGGGGGTGGCATTATTGTAGCCCATTATAAGGATTACAATAATCTTTCTAAAATAATCTCCCTGTAATCTAAAGTAGCTACGTGGCTATAAATTACTTATTCTGTCTTCGCTTGTGTATTTTTTTTCTTTTAAAATCATTGACGAGTGGTACAGACACAACGGACCTCTCTCTTGGCCACGTCACTGATATATCTCTCCCCCCCCCCCCCTTTTCTTAATAACCCATGCCATCCCCTTGCGTACGCCCCTGGTCACGAGTGGACAGAATTGAGGGAACAGTCCATGTCAACAAAGAAATGTGTGCTGTGGTGGTGTGGTCACTCGCATGTTGGAAGTTGCAGCTATAGTCTCTGTTAAATATTGGTCAGATTCGTTACGTTGGCCTACCTTTGTTTCCTGATTTCGTCAGTGGACCTACACTGATGTTCTAATCTGGGAGAAAAATCCAGCTCAGTGAACAATATTTTTTTTTATTCGAATCCTGAGTTTTGCGAGGTCCATTCTGCATATTTTCTTTTTGGAAAGCATTTCCTGCCAATACATGGATATCTTGTTCAATAACTTAGCCGTTGCCTTCCTTACTGGGCCATCCATGTCTCACATGCTGCATTTCAATGCATTTTTGAAAGGTCCTCATGACTACTTGTGTCTGGTCTTGAGGGGATAAACTCAACATGTGAACATTACGCTCCTTGGCGTGTTCTCCGGGCAAGTCCGGTGGAACCGCATGCACTTCGCCCTGCACTCGTACCTAATTAGGTAGAACCAGGGGCAGGGACGTCGGAACAGGGGGGGGGGGGCAGCAGGGGCGAGTCGCCCCCGTGCTGTTATGCGTGGGGGGGGGGGGGGCGACAGTATAATTTCGCCCCCCTCCTTTTCCCAGAATAAATGTTTGGTACTAGTAGTATTTTTCTCAACCAGTAGTTACAAACGTTGCATTGTTGATCACATTGATTAGAAAATCAAATTTATGATTGTCAATATACTGTAAAATGATTGCAAATTCCTAGATGGTATTTTATTTAAATTGTACTACATCTACTGTCAGAGTAGTATTTAATAGATACTACTTCATCAAATAGTGTATTTAATATTTTGGTTCGGAAACTCATTAAATAGCACAATTTTGCATCTCAAATTCCAAATTTTTCCCGGGGGAGGTCCCCCGGACCCCCCGCTCTAAGACTGAGGTAAGTGTGATACATCTTTTAGCCCCCCCCCCCCCCCCCCCCCACTCATGAAAACGTTCCGACGTCCCTGACCAGGGGCAACTTAGATCTTTATTGGCGTAGACGTTCTTGCAATGGACTGACGACGGCGTTTCCAGCCAGATGCAGGGGGGGCATCCTTCCAATGGTCAGGACAGCCCTTACTTGGGCGTTCCGAACGAAGAGGAGGCCAATCTTCGGCGAGCCTAACCTCTAGCCAGCCTATCACGGCCGGGCCCACCCGCCACTCCCCCTCCCATCCTCGGCCCAGCTGTGGGGTGAGTGTCAACCCACGCCCAGAAGGAGGTTCACTCCTTCCAGTCGAACATGAGTAGAGCTAATCAGGAAGTTTACTGAGCAAGTACCACAAAGCTTCAGTTCTGCTGGCACCTCTTCCTGCTGGGACCCTGAAGACCCAGTGGTCGGGTGGATGCCTACCCAACCTATCCAGGCCAGTGCCGGAGCTGTGTCGCCGCTCACCGCGTCGACTCGTCAAAGGGCCAGTGGACCCTCCGAGCTTACTCCAAGCGGGGACGCATCACAACGCCGAAATACCACAACGCCGAACGTAAAATAACGCCGAAAACCATAACGCTTAAATGCCAAATTGACTACAACGCCCACAGCTAGAAAACTGCTGTTAACCACAACGCCGAATTACCACATCGCCGAAAAAAAATGTCATTGCAGGACTGCCACAAAGGTTAGGTTAGGTAAGGTTAGCACACAAATTCATTCAGTTGTTTTTTAATTTTGCTCCTGTGGCCCCCCCTCTCCGCAGCAACATTTTTCGGCGTTACTGTATTTCGGCGTTGTGGTACACAGCAATTTTCTAGCTGTCGGCGTTGCGGTCAATTTGGCATTCGGCGTTATTGTAGGTTCGGCGTTGTGGTAACGACCCGCTCCAAGTGATGGGAGAACCACCTTCACAATCCGATCCTGGGCCGACGAAGGAAACCTCAAGCATTCACTTCCTCTGGCATAGTAAATGTCTTGCAGATCTGCGTGCAGCGCCGACAGAACGGGGCTTGGCTTGCGGGGCGAGGCGCGCCGGCCTCGGAGTGGTCGTCGGGCGACAGGATGTCCGGCCGAGCCGCGGCGCCGGAGAAAACTGGCCGCTGGCCGCGGGTCGTTAATGCCAGCCGGCAGCAGGGTTGCACAACGGGGGGGCCTGCCTTCCTGCTCGCCGCGGGCGCGTCCAGCCGCGCGGACCGACGATGATGTAGGCCGATCATCGTCTTCCGCGCCTTCCGCGCCTTGCGTCATTCCCAACGACTCGCACATACGTGAAAGTTATCATTCCTGCACGTGTGCTCGTTACCTAATCGCGTCTTCACTGGCACGCCGATTCAGATGACTTTCGGGAACAGAGGTAGCCCATTGCGTTTAAACTAATCAGTAGAGACCGGAAAAATTCGTGGATTCATTTCGCGATAGGCTAGCATCAAAACAACTATACCTCCGTACCGCTTCTGCGATTGGCCCACATTTCAACCGGGGAACTGTGAGCCAATGGGAAACACTAAACCAAGAAAGTGCCGAATTACGGACAGCCTAGTTGAGACGTCTCACGCGTCAGTAGCCAACGAACAGGTGTCATTTCCGCGAGTATTTAAAGGACCGTGGAGTCCATCCTAGAGGTCAACGAATCCGCGAATTTTGCAGGTCTCTACTAATCAGACATATGGTACCCATATTTCTTAGGGAATAGCCCTTATAATCAATTTACAAATATGACATGCGGCGACACGACATACCTGCCTACGTTTTAAGTTTCAACAAACATTTTGTTTTCAAAATTTCTTATTTTAATTTTTTTAATAATAGTGAAAATATTTAAAAAAAAAAAGGGAAGATAAATCTTTCCTTAGAAAATATGGTTATAATAATGGTGTTAGGAATTGTCAGGTGACGGCAGGCTGTGACGTAGTTAAAGTCACTTTTTAACCTCGCTATCGCCATTTTATTCAGCCCAAATTTGCTTGATAACGTCCAATGATGGTAGGTAGCCCAAGTATGAATTACAACCTCCGTCGCTAAAAAAAACAGTTACAGTTGCAAAATGATAAAACTCGCATTCAGGACATCGGCTCGTCCCATTCCTAGTATTGTAATTTCGTGAAATCATCTCAGGGAAATTTTTTTTTTAGATGGTTCTCCACTACGGGCCATTGCCGATACTTTTTTTTTTTTTTAATTTGAAGGCTGCTGCCAATTGGCACTCTCCATGCCGTCACACACTCGTCATCCAGTACATCCCATTTCCTTTTCGTACTCATTAACATCGTTATTTCCCCCCTTTCCGTTCTCCCTCTCTCCTTAACAACTTTCCTAGAGTTCTCCCTCCTACTTCAAGGCTTCTTTTTTTTTTTTGCAACTCGTTGCTCCATCTCTCCCCACCTTCCTTCTCCATTCAATACTTGAAACACCCTCTCTGGCTTCTATGTCTTCTGTCATTTAGACTCTCCTACCCCATTTCCCCCATAAGCTCTGTTGCGCTGTTAGAGTGCTCTCATTTTACCTTGGCCTATGTTGTCATGTGTTTACCATCTCTAAAGGTTTAACTGGCGATGGCTATTGGTTCATCATGGTTCTGTGATCCGGCACCCATCGAGCAGCTCTCGTTCATATATATATATATATTTTTTTGATGTGTAAAATCTTAGCTCTGGAAATACGGCGTTTTTAAAATCAAGTTTTCCTGAATCGAAATGCGAACCGGTGAACAACACGTCAGTATAACAATAATGATTAGAGACCGGAAAAATTCGTGAATTCATTTCGCGATATGCTAAAATACAAATAGGTATACCTCAGTGCTGCCTCTGCTATTGGCTCACAGCTCACCTGGATGACTCTGGGCCAATGAGAAACACCCAACCAAAGCTTTATCGAATCACAGGCTGCTACGTTGGGGTCTCTCACAAGACAGCAGCCAATGAGTGGGTGGCATTTGACCGAGTGTACGTAGAACTATGGAGTTCATCCTGCAGGTCATTGAACCCGCGAATTTTTCCGGTCCCTAATAATAATCATACATAAAAACCAAACGGTGCAGCCATCTGTAGCGGATAGCGCGAACCTGAAGTTCATGGAGACAAAGAGAAACTTTAAAGTATTAACTGTTTAAAGAATTTTTAACATGATCTACAATATTTCAATAAATCCATTGTCGAAAATCGGGTCGAAAGCAGGTGTTTAGTAATTTATATATATATATATATATATATATATATATATATATATATATATATAAACTTTTTTCGCCTTTATCGGAACCGTTTCATTATATAGTTTAACATTTCGCTTTTTGACTTAGCTGCTCCGGCAACGAATTCTAGTGGTGGGTGCAGTATATGCTCGGCACTAAAGAATTACACGTTAAATTTACTGTCCGAGTTTCGTGTTATAACTTTATTGGCATCATGAAAACACGCGTACTTGCTCGTTTTCGGGGTTAGATGTTTGTACATTACCGGCGAGTACTTACTGAAACACTTGCTCACTAATTTTTAAAAATATTTCTATAGAGAAAGTTTATTTCAGTTTGATTTAGATACATTGTTTTGTATATTATTTTTTTTCTCTGGTGTTCTCGTTGAAACAATATTGATGTTAAAAATAATCCCGAAAAGTCGTTAGGGCGACATGGCCGAGGTTGAACGTGCTGGTATTTTGAATACCTTTCACCGTAATTATTGTCATTGTTGTCGTTGTTGTCGTTGTTGTCGTCCTGGGACAACTCGCGCGCGGTGGAAGGTCGCAGGAAGCAGCTGCCCGCCCGCCCATTGTCGGCGCGCACGAGGCAGCAAGGCCGTGTAAACACGCGCGCGCTCCTACAAACCACCGTCCCCTCCTCCCCCACACATCACTCACCCCCTCATCGTCAGGCTCAGCCCTTCTAACCGGGGACGCACCGCAACACCGAAATACCAAATTGACCACAACGCCGACAGCTAGAAAACTGCTGTGTACCACAACGCCGAAATACACTAACGCCTAAAAATGTCATTGCAGGACTGCCACAAAGGTTAGGTTAGGTTAGACTAGGTTAGACTAGGTTAGGTTAGACTAGGTTAGGTTAGAATAGGTTAGGTTAGACTAGGTTAGACTAGGTTAGGTTAGACTAGGTTAGGTTAGGCTAGGTTAGGTTATACTAGGTTAGGCTAGGTTAGGCTAGGTTAAGTTAGGTTAGGTTATATTACGCTAGGTTAGGTTAGGTTAGTAAGGTTAGGTTTGATTGTGATATTTCGGCGTTAAGGTACATTTAAGAAACACACAAAAATTCATTCAGTTATTTCGGCGTTGTGGTACACAGCAGTTTTCTAGCTGTCGGCGTTGTGGTCAATTTTTGACATTCGGCGTTATGGTATTTCGGCGTTGTGGTCAATTTTGACATTCGGCGTTATGGTATTTCGGGGTTGTGGTAACGACCCCGTCTACCCGTCATCCCCCCTCCCGCAGCGCAGCGAGGACGTGCACGGGCCGCGTTCCCACGTCGCCAGGCGTGGGACTCGTGGGAGATGTGGCCTCCACGCATAACTTAGAAATTCGCTGCTCCCAACACCCGCGTTCTACACTGCGATTATTTTGTTTTGAAGTTATACTTCTTTAGGCGCGCTATGAAAAAATGATGAGAGTGAAATTTTTAAGATGCGCGCGCATCACTGTAACACAAAATTAACAGGTTGAAGCTGCGCGCGCACCATTTGACGACATTTTCAAAGGAAGATGGCGGACCCACGTGTATGAACGTGAACCCACATTAGGGGACATACAAAACGTATTTCTGGAAAGTCTACTTGCCGCCCCTCTCTTACGTAGCCGAAGGGGAGGTTCGCCCTCCCTTCAAAGATTTCAAAGAAAAACAAAACACGGGTTAAGTCAGAATGTGTTTCAAACAACAGCAACTTAGCTGCATAAAGTTACAGAGAGATTATTTTGGAAGGATTGTTGTAGTGTTCAGTGGGCTGCAATAATGCATTTCCTCCCCGCTAAAACCCGACATGCCTCACGCACAGAAGCGGCAGGTATAATGATTTAAAGTAATGCTGATTTAATGCCGGTTCGCAGACGTGTTAGCCTGCTGTAAGTATGTCTTTCGTACAGACTTTACATGTGTGTTTCACTTACCTAATAACATTAACACACGTGTTTTTATGACAGTTTTTAACGATAACATCAACCAGCTGACTCGAGAACAAAGTATTTAAATTGAATTAAATAAAAAAAATTAAGTTTTCTGTTGTAAATTAAAATCATTACCCAATGTTTTGGGCGTCTAACCAATATGGCGCAACAATTAACTGAAGAAAAACAAAGGTTTCACACTCTTACCATGAATGTTGACATAATGTCCAAGCGCCCATGGTAGACTCCTTTATACTTTATCCAACTCTTCTTCCCGATTCATCTTTCGGTTTCCCGTAACCAACCTGCTTGCTTAATGCATGATTATTGCACCCCGCATGAAAGAGCCCAAGGTTTTCCTTGTGTCTGTGCAGGTTTTTACCTGGGTCCAACTTATCCAGTTTAAGTCTTAGAGTTAAGAAGTGAGTGGTGTCAATCGCTGCCATTGTTGGCCAATCCCTCTAGCATATGATGCATGGTACCCCTCCTACATGGCTAAAACCCTGCCTGAGACTAGTGGCGGATCCAGAGGTTCACCTCGGAGGGGGCACTCTAGGATTTCAGAGTAGCCAGAGAAAAAAAGTCTTAAAATTACTAAATTTGTATTTAATCTACTCACACTACACGTAACATCCAACCACCAGATTTTATGATTCTACAAGAAATTCATTAATTATATTAAAATATTTTTTTTTTGTTTCAGAAACAATCATTTTTGTCGGCAATATTAATGTAGCAGACAACTTGTTGTTCGGGGGGGGGGGCAGCACTTGCCCCTGGTGCCCCCCCCCCCCCCCCCCCCTTTGGATCCGCCACTGCCTGAGACGCACAATGTGTTCCCTTCTCAAACACACTCCCGATGTCATCGTGCGGACGTGTCCACCCCCGGGGGTTTGTGTATCCAGAGGTGCCCCCCCCCCCCCCAACACTATGACTCACCCCCCCCTAACCTAATGATGCCCGCCCCCCCCCCCGAAATTTTTTATGCCATTTTCTCAATGATTTACTCAATTATTTTATAATATTATACTTTTTTAGTGTTATCTTTAAAAGATTTGTGCAATGGGAGTGCATGACTTGATGTAAGTTTTTGGACATACGCCATTGCTAATAATTAGCAATGGCGTATGTCCAAAAACTTACATCAAGTCATACTTTTTTTAGTATTATATTTTATCACATTTTGCATTAATTAAAACTGATTTTCTAATAATAATTTTGGTCATATCAGGTAATATTTCCATCCTGAACCGACAGATGCCAAACTGCTTTTGTTGAGGAAAGTGCGGGGTTGCCAATTTGATTTACAAGATCCCTTTCAATTATCAAAGCACCAGAAACGTATTTTCACATTAGAAGCTATAATTATGTAAATCATATATACGTTTTTCTCGTCTTTTAACCAATTCCTCCAACCCCCCCTGAAATTTTAATGACGGAGTCTGCGTCGTTACCCCCCCCCCCCCTTGTGGGCACCCCTGGTCAGTGGCGTAGCCAGGATTTGTGTTTGGGGGGGGGGTGTTAAGAAGCAAGGGGCCCCCCCCCCCCCGTATTAAAGCGGGGGACCGGGGGTCCTCCCCCGGGAAAATTTGGATTTTAAGGTGTAAAATAGTGCTATTTTAGCAGTTTTCGGTACTTAAATTTAAATATTGTAATGGTAAAAATTTTATTAATTTTAATATGAAATTTGTTAGAGTTATGAATAAGAAATTAATTAAAGATTTGGTGCTAAGGGGGAAGGGGGTTTGAACCCCTAACCCCCCCCCCCTGGCTACGCCCCTGCCCCTGGTGTATCTACCTGACGCGGACTCTATGGCTTGGCGCAGAGCTGTACCAGCACGACTGCTACGAGGAGATCCCGCTGCCGTGCAGCCGCGCGTGCGAGCTGTACTCGGCGTCGCTGTCCCTGCGCCGCGGCCCGGCGCGCATGCGCGGGGAAGAGCCCTCGCTGGTGTACGTGTACCGCAGCGGCTCGCGGCGCAGGAAGATGGCGCTGCCCAAGAGCGCCGGCCGCGCGCTCGACTGGCAGGACAGCGCCAGGTCAGTGGCTCCCAGCACCTTCCTCCCAAGGGCGCCCATATGAAAGTTTGTAAGGGGGGGGGGGCAGAATTTGTAGGGGTAGGGGGGCAAACCATCACAAATGACAAAAAATGGCCCAAAATGGCTTTGAAGGCCTCAAAATTTGCCCAAAATGCTCAAGAACTCCTAAATTTTTATTTTGCCTGAAAGCTAGGGGGAGCCACGGACCCACCCTGCCCATGGGTATGGGCGCCTTTGCTTTCTCCCGCTAGAAGGAGGGGGTCAGTGCATGGGGGAGAAACTCTAATTACCGAGACTGGGACCTAGTGTTTTGAAGTAGTTATGGGCCCGTCCGCTAGATAGTAGTTTTCATAATACAGGATGTCCACAAATGATTGGAGCGAATTCATGAGGTTGTTGTGGGTGCATTTATCAACATATCGGGATGAAACTTGGTGGTTATGTGCACAAACTCAACAAGTTTTATTGGGACTTTACAAGTGTTCGATATGTTGACCCTTTGCGATCCTGCACACATCAACCCTAAAATCAAGCTCTTCCCAAACATTATGAAGCATGTCCGTGTCAATGCGATCAAAAGCATTCCTGATGCGAGCTCTCATGTCCGCTAAATCAACCGGTAAAGGAGGAACAAACACCAGATCTTTCACATAGCCCCACACAAAAAAATCACACGGGGTTAGATCTGGGGAGCGCGGAGGCCATGCAAGGAATTGTTGATCATCAATCCCACCAGGGCCTATCCATCTGTTTGGCAATCTGTGATTCAGGAATTCGCGGACATTGCGATGGAAGTGGGGTGGAGCTCCATCCAACTGGTAGATAAAGTCGTCACTGTCTGTCTCAAGCTGAGGCATGAGCCACTGTTCTAACATGTCCAGAAAAATGTGTCCTGTTATTGTTTTTTCGCAGAAGAAGAAGGGCCCATAAATCTTCGATCTGGAGATTGAGTTTTGGGGCGTTCCGAATATGCTCAATGATGGCATGGGGATTCTCGGTTCCCCAGATACGCACATTGTGTCTGTTCACTGTGCCACTAAGGGAAAATGATGCTTCATCACTAAACACAAGTCGATCGCAAAAGTCATCCTGCTCCTCCGTCAGTTCTTGCAATCGAGTGCACCACTGAAGCCGGATGGCTTTGTCCGCAGGTTTTAGCGCTTGCAGCAACTGCATGCGGTATGGTGTCTGCTTCAGACGTTTCCTTGGGATCTTCCATACAGTTGATCGGGGAATATCCAATTCTCTGCTAGCTTTCCGCGTAGACTTTTTAGGGATACGCAGAAAACTAGCCCGCACACGCTCAACTGTTTGATCAGCCACTGGTGGACTTTCCCTTACAAAGACATCCTGTAGCTTTGAAGTGTTTGTACCATCGCCGTATGGAATTCGCAGACAGTGGTTCTGCATTGAACTTCGTCCTGAATCATCGTTGAACTGTTTTGACTGATCAACTTGCATGAAATTCAAGGACGGCGTATGCTTGCTTGTCGTTTGCCTCCATATCTCTAATGCTGTTCTATGTGCCGAGGAAGGCGGGAATCTGCAATACAGAATAAAACTTGTTGAGTTTCTACAGATGACCGCCAAGTTTCATCGCGATATGTTGACAAATGCACTCACAGCAACATCATGAAATCGCTCCAATCATTTGTGGACACCCTGTATATTGCTGACATAACTACATTAAGTTATTATAAGGAGATAACTTAATACAACCAACAAAAAAACGTATTAACTAAATAAACTTTGTATGAGAACCTCTATTCCGATTTTTTTATTTGCTGGTAGTTATGGGCCCGCCCAACAGATAGCGACACATGGTTTCAGTTTCCACTGTAAGAGTCGCACTTCTTTATTTCCCTCCTTGTTCTGTGGGTCAGTGGCCCATGGTCTAGGGAAACTCGCCCGCAGACAACATCTAGCTTAACACAGTAATTAAGCCCAGCCGGAGCCTACAAACTCAACTAAAAAAAAAAAAAAAAAAAAATCAACAAGCTAACCTGGACAGTTAACGCCAGCTGCTCAGCTAAATATTAAATCCCCCCCCCCCCATCCCCACAAAGCAATGGAGGGCTGGACAACACACGAGTTTAACGTAAAAATAAATTCATTTCCCTTCGAAATTAAATTATTTTTAACTCAGGCCATTTGTAATTCACCAAGCTTCGCAGCGAATTTTCAAAGTCATTTTATTTCACAATCCCCGTCAAAAATTACTATTTACAGGCACAGCACAGGAAGTTAGCGGCCGCATTCAGCGGACCTCGGGGTTCGATGCCAAGTTCGGGGACTCGGCCCCTGGGTCAGCTACTGGCGATGATGATATCCCTGTTGGTCAGCCAGCAATGGCTGCAGGGACGTCGGAACAGGGGGGGGGGGGTGTCTGCATGGGCGAGTCGCCCCCGTGCTGTTATGCATTGGGGGGGGGGGGCCCCGTGAGTAGCATTTCGCCCCCCCCCCCTCCTTTTCCCAGAATAAACTTTTGGTTCTAATAGTATTTTTCTCAACCAGTAGTTACAAAAGTTGCATTAGTGATCACATTGATTAGAAAACTCAAATTTATGATTGTCAATATACTGTAAAATGATTGCAAATTCCTAGGTGGTATTTTATTTAAATTGAACTACATCTACTGTCAGAGTAGTATTTAATACATATTACGTCATCAAATTCTTGGAATGGTATATTTAATATTTTGGTTCGGAAACTCATTAAATAGCACAATTTTGCATCTAAAATTCCAAATTTTTCCTCCCACCCGGAGCATGTCGCGAGGGTTCAGTTTCTACGTGTTTTTAATGCATGAGTTTACCCTGAGAGCAGGACGAAGTTACAAGTAACCAACACGTCATGAAATACGCTCAGGTCGCATTTACAGTTATGGCCACTGTAAAGATTAGGGTATTTAGATTGTTTTTTTTTTTTTTTTAAATCGTGGGGTTTGAAAATATTTTTACACTAAGTAATGGGGAAGGGGCCCGATTAAACTGTTTGGCCCAGGGCCCTTGGCTTTTTTCGAACGGCCCCGCTTCTAACCACTCTTCATTATTGTTGACATGTAACATCTTAGCTCTCGGAATACGGCATTGGCCGGTAGTAATATCGTAAGTGGAACGGAAATGTGTACACAACCACAGTGCTGCCATCTGTGGCGGATGGCGCAAACCAAAGTTCGGAAGGACTAAAGGAAAATTTTATAATATTAACTGTTTAGAGATTTTTAACAATATGGGCAGTATTTTAAAATAAAGTCAAAAGCCGGGATTAGCATTTTTCCCCCAAGTATTCTTCGCTTGTAACGGAGCCGTTTCATTATATAGTTTAAAATTTCGCTCTGCAAATCGAATGTTTCGATAGTCGACGTAGCTGCTCCAGCAGCGAATACTAGCGGCTGGTGCGGAAACTATTTGTAAATCGCGTTCAGAAATTTAGTTGAAAACCCAATGTGCTTTTATATTTATCACGCTCTGCATTATTTGAAAGAATTCTACGTTATATTTCGTGTCCGAGTTTCGTATTATAAATGTATTTGCAACATGAGAAAACAAGAATTTGCTCGGTTGTTTTTTTTTTTCTTATTCTACACGTTGGAAATACCAACGTTATAAGTAAGGGCGTACTTAGCTCAACACGGGAAGTGGGTGCGGCTTTTTTTTTTTTTTTTTTTCCCGGAATTCAAACTCCATTCCACAACAAACAATAACAAAAGTAAGAATATTATTTATAAAGATATTTTTTTTTAACGATAGTTTGTGAGGATTGGTGATTGGTGACAAAAATCCCATGAGAAACCTGAAGGTTGTAGTTCTTATGATTTATAGATGAGCTGTGTCTGTTTAAGGATTTGTTTCATTCAATTTGTTGAAATACCAATAACCAGCCAGTTAGTCTATTTTACAGACATTTGTTGAGTATATGCTTTTTTTGGCCCACCCCCCTCCTTGGTTATAATTTCGGTTCACTTATCTGTTTATCCGCTGGATAGGAGCGAAGGTCTACGCAGGGCTAAGTATGTATGTATGTATGTGTGTGTGTATATATATATATATATATATAATGGTATCGATACCGATAAAATACATTCGGCTCGAAAATATCGGTATTTTCGATATATAGGATTATCAAAATACTGAAAATATTACCCTTGTTTTACTTATTATAAAATTATAATTTAATTACCTATGTATAATATTAAGTTATTTATAAATCTAAGCTTTTTTTAATGACACATCCTACAACAAGTTTTGATGTTACTTAAGAAAAATACCACTCAGTAAATTTTCAATTTTTTCAATTATTGTTTTTTTTATTCTTCTGTATTGGTTTTTAGTTAAAAATATTATTTAATTTTTATCTTGAATAAAATATTTATATTAAAAAAACTGGCATAAAAATATCAATACCTATATTTTTTATATATCGATGTACTGTAGAAAAAGTTTTAAAGAAGCGTATTTTGTGGAACTGGGTGTGTTTAACGACGTAAATTCTAGTCCATGCTTATTGATCATCTTCACGCACAAATACAGCGATGTTTTCCCGTGTCGCAAACAACGCGGCGTTGGAGAGGTTGGAAAGTTGACTCCATCACTCTGCCCCCTTGTAGTAGTTCCCAGCGGAAGTAAACACACCCCGGGTGGCTAGAAAGCCGGTAAGCGGTATCGGAAAGCACACTGCCGCACTCGCTGCCCAGCGCCCGGGTCTCGAGCGGAGCGCGCGGCGGTTATGAAAGGGAAACCGCCCATCCTTTCTCCTGTCGACCCACCTGCTTTCCCTCCCAGGACTCTGCCCGACGGGCGCCATGTCCGCCACACGGCGGAACTGGTACTCCAATCCGGCGCGGAAGTGCTTGTCGCAGACGACCAGCGTTGTCAAAGTTTCGCCCTTGGTTTGGTTTTGGTTTTCATATATGCGTTTATTCACTGAATAAGCGGCGAGGCCGACAATACTACAATAATAATAATAATAATAATAACATATAACAAACCATTCCAATATACACACGCTGCAATACCAGACGGTATTGTCTCTTCTTGCAGACTTTGAAACGTTTAAATACAACGGATAATAGAGCATACGTAAATAATTGAAAGAATTGAAACTCGACCTTACACACACCAACGTACTTTAGAAACCTACACCCGATGACGACATCCATCAGATGGAATCAAGATGGCGGTCTCCACTAGCGGCGACAGGGAATCGGAGCTGCACTCTCGGAACTGCCGGCCAGGGAAAAGCCCGCGATGTCACCCCCAGCTCGCTGGTCCGTACACGCGCGGGAAAGCGCCGCGTGACCAGGTCTCGACGGCAACGTTGCGTGCGGACCGGCAGCCGCGACGACCCGACAGCCAGATGCGGCGGTGCTATCTATCGTCGGGAAGCCTACGACGTACATTCTGTGTTGCGCAGACCCGAATACCCACGTTGGCAAGCCTTCTTTCCAACAGACGAGAGGGCTGAACCCGAAGTTCCCCGAAGTTCATGTTCGCTTTTTTTTTGTTTACTTGATTTCACAATAGGTATCTTTAATGTAGCTATCCTATCCAAATCAACCGTCCACAATGTTTTAAAGTATTTATAATGTAGCTAACCTAACCTAATTGACCATTAGTTATCATGAGTTGTATATTTATTTACAATGAACAAAAAGAACCGAAGATGCACGATCGGCCGTTCGGCTCTCTCGTCTGTTGAAAGAAGGCTTGCCAACGTGAGTATTCGGGTCTGTGCAATACAGAATGTACATCGTAGGCTTCCCGCTATCGTCACGAGGAACCTGAGACTCGTCAACCCTGAGCTAGAACACCGAACAACCCGCCTTTGTGAAGCATAATATTTTTTATTTTATTGTTATTATTGTTGTGTAATATTTTAGCTCTCTGCATACAGCATTTGGTGGGAGTAATTTTGTGAATGGGACGGAAGTCGCATGGAACAGAAATGTATAACAATTGTGCTGGCATCTGTGGCGGATGGCGAGAACCATAGTTCACAAAGCCAAAGGGAAACTTTAAAGTATTAGTTGTTTAATGAATTTTAACAAGATTAGCCGTATACCTTGACGTAAATCAGGTGCAATGCCGGGGTTTAGTATATATATTTTTTATCTGAGCTACAAAATTTCGGTCTGCAAATGAAATGATTCAATAGTCGACGTAGGAATTACGTTAGCGAATTCTAACGGCGGGTGCGGAAACTCCGTGTGATTAGCGCCCAGAAATTTAGTTGAAAACACAATATGCGAATATTTATCACACTCTTTACTATTTTAAAGAATTATACGTTAAATTCCGTGGTCGAGTTTCGAATTACCAGTGTATTTGCAACACGAGAACACATGAATTAGCCCGTTTCCGTGGTTAGTTGTTGCACATCTCTGGCGAGTACTGAAATACTCGCTCACTTTGTTTTTTACATGTTGTAAAAAGTAAAATTTATGGCAGGTTAGGTGTGTTACATTAGTAATATTTTTGCAAGCATCGTGCATTATTTTAACTCTTTCTAGGCGGTTGGGTATTCGCACGTCTAGGTGATCGTAACTAAAATGACAAGTTGGTTATGTTAGGTCAGGTACGTGGTTAAAACTGTTACGAGGATGCTAGAAGCGAGTGCAACGAGGCAGGCCGGTCGGTCCGACGCGCCGGCCAGCGGGCGGTTGAGGGGAGGCCCCAGCTCCCGGACCGCGCCCCTTCACCCCGCTTCATGGCAACCAAACAAGCGCGCCTCTCTTCCCACCCTCAATCGTTCGGCGTGTTTCCAGAACCTTCGCATGCGTGAAGTGACACAACTAGGACGCCGTTGTTCTTGATGCTTCGGGTGTCAACGCGACACTTCCAAAAGGCTGCGAGACCTTTACAGAGCGGGACTGAGAGGTGTATAAACGAGGTGGTTGACCGGCGAGGGCGAGCGAAACGACGAGCGACGGGCTTCGTGTGCGAATATTGGTGCGACGGGTATCGAAGCACCCGGGTGTTGCGTGTGCGGCGGACGAGTGAGAAGTGCGAGACAGTGTGTTGGGTCAGAGAGATTAGCAGTATGGGGAGCCATGTGGGGAAGTGTAAACTGGAGATGGAAGAGTTGTTAATCTGTGGACAGACTTTAATTTGTTGCATTTTAACTAATAGTGTAAATGTTAGGTAATAAATAAAACTGTGGCAAATTAATTTTGCTATAATGTACGGACCTGTTTTCCAATTCGCAACAATAAGTAAAATAATTTTAAAGTAGGCTATTAAATTTGGCAAAAAGTAGCTCTTTTTTTTATTTTTTTCTTGTCGTGCGTCTTCCTCCATAGACACGAGCGTCGCTAACGATTTTTGGGCGACTGCTAAACGGTATGAATGAACATTGTTTAATGTCTCTCTGACCATCTGCAGCCTCCATCCTGTTTCCAAATAAAGTTTACAAGTTTCTCCCTCTACTAATTGGGTGAAGAGCCGGTTTTTTTTTTTTTTTTTTTTAATTTCGCGCTGCAAGCGAGAAAACAACAAAGCACACAAAGCTCACATAAAACTGTTTTGACCTACTCTTTAACTGCGATTTTTAATCAACACTCTAAAACAATTATTGCAGTCGATACTATCGTAATTTTCATAACTGGGACATTCTTTCGTGGATACGCTGTGCGTTTCAAAACAATTCGCCGGAGTGATGCCGGCGGGAGGCGAGACATCTGGGCCAGGGGAAGGAGGAGTGGGGAGCGCAGTTAAGGAGGACTCTCGCGCGGCAGTTTCACGGTCCCCAGCACTTTTGGGAAGCGTTGGTGAGGGGCCGGGGGGGGGGGATAAACGGCGCTTTCACGTGAGCGCGGCAGCAGCTGGGACCTCGTGCCACTTCCGGCGACCACGGGCGCATTCTGCGGCTCGGGCGCCGAACTGCTCGTCTCCCGCTGGTGCACGAACAACAACAACAACAACAACAACAACAAATAACATCGGCTGGCGAAGTTAAGATACGAACGGCAACAATGGAGATTGGTACACAGCTTGCCACAGAACGACGAGAATGGTTATGATGAAAGACGTTGTGGTTGAATCTAGAGTCTGGTGAGGACATGGTTTGAGATATATTTGGGACATATGAAATACGAAGAAAACATGTAATATGTATAATTTTTATGATATTTTAACACGCCTATAATAGCGTTTGTAAACCAGCTCATATTTTTTTTATAGAATTCACAATATAAGAAGATAATATAATACAATTATAAAACACCACGTAGCCCCTATAGTCAAATATTGTAATAGGATAATATGGGAAACAGACAAAAAAATGCGAGACATGTTGTTCAGCGAACCTGGCGGCGTGGACTGAACCTACGCTTTGGAAACGGCGGTAAAAGGCATTGAAGTGTGTTTGGTGCTATAAGATGATGGTTCTATTTGCGAATAAATAAACACATTATTATGTGAACAGTAATTCAGAATGGCCGGAAATATTTGTGCGGTGTTTGGCTGCAAAAATTACGTTACTAACTGCTCAAAGTCTTTTTTCAGATTTCCAGCGGACCCAACGCAGTAAGTGTTTCGCGTTTCGCGCATTTACCATTTTAACCCCTTTGTTTTATATTTTTGTCTCTTATTATAAAGTAATTATTTATTATAATTCCTTACCATTCTTGTAACATGATTTGTTTGCAGCAGTTTCTTTCGGTTTAATTAAGGATTTTTATTTAAAATGCAGTCACATTTTCAGGTGAGAAATTAATTTCATACATACAATTTACTTCCGTTACTAAAACCAGTTGTTCTTGTTTCCTTAAAAATAAAACAGCTGGAAAACCAATTAGATACTACATAGGCCTACTACTTGTTCAGTTATTTTGATAGATTATATTTTGCACATAATTACATATCTATCTTTGACACATACCTTTAAATAAAGCCTGAGAACAGTTCTGTATGAATAATAGCATTAAATGTGTTTGAATTTCTAGTTTTGGTAAAAACAGCACTTATATTAATTGTGTAAACATGTTGCCTTTAATATGCACGTAAAATTGAATTACGCGGGGCTTTCTTCAGTCCACGCCGCTAGAATGCGCTGCAGTCTGGTGTCTCGCGCTTCGCCAATGCTAATTGGCCGGAGTTTCCCATATTATCCTATTACAATATTTGCTATAGTCCTATCAGATTACCTGCAGTATTATTAAGAATAATTAAACTGCAGCACGGGACAGAGAAATAA
Source organism: Bacillus rossius redtenbacheri (assembly GCF_032445375.1). Lineage (NCBI taxonomy): Eukaryota > Metazoa > Arthropoda > Insecta > Phasmatodea > Bacillidae > Bacillus > Bacillus rossius. The sequence goes on along the minus strand of NC_086338.1, from coordinate 32,521,544 downwards.
AATAAGAAAGCACAAAACTCCTAGTATGCTCACACCAGGGATAAGATCTACGAGATATTAAGAGGGTCAAGCCGATTTGTAAAAAGGAAATACTCATTTTGACTACAACTTCTTTTTTACATAATTGCTGCCAAAGTTGAATTTTTAACGCTGTTGTACCGACCAGGATACTCTAATAAAAATATATGTGTGTGTGTGTTTAAAGGCAATGATACCGGTTACTTCACACCATAGAACTAATTTTTCAAGAAAAAAATTATCTCACGATTTTGAGTTTTTCAAAAGGCTGGGATTGTCCCTGTGCCTTTGCAGTTTACCTGGGCCCATGTTCGCTGGCATCAGTGCAAGGTTACGACAGGGGAGTTAGCTGGCCAATCCCCTCCTAGCACGCGATCATGCGACCCTTCCCTGTATGGCTAGGCATGACTAGCATGACTAGGCGTAAAGGCTTCGGCCTGAGACATACGCAAATCCTTCCTTGAGGAGGATTAGGCCCCGCCATCTTGTTTTTTTTTTCATAATTCGTATTGGGAACTATTTACCACTATTTTAGGCATGTCAAGGCGTAAATAATATCTCCCAGACCTTTCTATACCTCGTTGCAACTACATGTTTACTAAAAAGCTCAAGTTTGGGAACGCCGCTAGGGAAAAAAGTTATTATTTCGCGCGGGCGACTACAGCTGACACGATAGTCACACCAGTTCACTGGTGTTGACTTCAACAAGTAGCCAGAGCCAAGTCCTATGCCATGTAAAAAGTGGTTGTCTGTAAAGTCGGTTTACGGACGATAGTTTAACGTGACGTCATAACAAAACATTGATTGCATACTTTTATGAATAAAATCGAATCATTTTTATTGAATTATCACTATTTTGTATGGATACAAAGAAGGAGTGAAATGAAATATACAATTTAATTGATAAAATTACTTTTATTTGCACTCATTAATTCAAATATGTTTATTACTTTAACGAAGAGATTATTTTAAATATAACTTTTATACATGTTTGCTATTAACTTCTTCCAATCTGTGTTATTCTGTTAAGGATAGGACGATGATAGGAAAAGTAGGAAACGAATGGGAGTGTTTCAAGTTTAATGTGCCTCGAAAAAGTCAAATCGATGGTTGTTCCAATCGAGTGGAAGAGAGATAGATGCGGCGCAAGCGTACAATGAGCTTAACGGTACAATGTGCGTAATGGGACAATGAGTCATCCTTTTTCGTGTGTGCAGCCGGCGTTCATCGATTTATTAGACGTTGTCACGTCAAAAAAAAAAACGAAGTTTTATTACAAGCTGTATCAAATTATTTGAAACTGGAAGATGGAGAGGCCGAATCCCCACTTAACCTGGAGCACTTCTTAAATATATCAGACTTTATCTGTTAAGTTACAAAAAAAATTGTGATACACTTGAAACTGTTTCTAATAGATGTGTGCACGGGCTGTTTTGAATTAAATGAGTTAAAATAATGGTTCAATATTCGAGTTGCTTCGTTGACTTATTCTTGCATACTTTTTTTTTTCGGTTCAATAGCTTTCTCCTTGAATCTCGGCTGCAATCCAACTTGTAATTATTGTACTGGATAGTTCCGATCCGGCCCAAGTCCAATCCGGTTGTAGCGGGTTAAGTGTAGGTTCCCATCCACATTCTTAAATCCGATGCGAGGTCAAGTTCAGATGAAATTTTACTTTAAGTGGTTTAGGTTACCGTAATTTTGTTTGCAAGGATAATCTTAGAGAAAGCAGTTGCTTGTACAAATTTGGTATGTGGGAAGCATTTCCCCAACTAAAGTTGAAAGTATTAAGAAAAAATCCTCTGTGACCCATTTAGCAAAAAAAAAAAAAAAATCAGATATTAAGGTCTATAATAAAATATTTAATATGCTGAAATGCGAAGGAAATATTTTTGTGCAGTGTAGTTTGTTGCAAAGGCAAGCAGCAAGGCGCTTTAGGGGAGACATAGACTCGTACATCGAATGTTGATGGGCTTTGCACAGGCTTGCAGTCTTTCAAAAATAAACCATGCTGAAATTTAAGTATTTTTATATTAGAAAATAAAAATATATTACTATAGCTACTATAATAGCTATCCTGCTTCATTAAAACTGTCAGACCAAATTGAAATTCAGTTTTTTGTGCCTTACAGCACCTATAAACGAACTATGACATAAAATAACAAAAACACATACACTGATACACATAAATGCGACAAAATACGAAACAACACAACACACTGATAGATAAAGATTGATGAAGTTCATGAAAACCAATTGGTTACTTTGTTTTCACAAAAATCTTAAACCGAAACTAAAATAGTTTATACAAAATAAATATGTAGATTATAAAAGTTTTACCAATGAATATTGTAGATTAATCAAAAGGAGTTATAATTTTTTACATATTTTAAAGTTACGTACTAATGGTTTTAAAAGTGTCACTATTTCAGTAATTGCAAGAGTCATTATATCTGAACCAACATAAATGGTACCTAATAAAATGTGCATCACTGATCGAACGACTAATAAATAGAAAGTGCAAATATGTTATATAGTAATGTAGCAAATTCAAAATAATTTAAATGCCTGAAATTTTTAAATAATAATTTAAAAACGTTTTCTGCATACTTTCAATTCTTTTCTAATTAAAATCATTTGATACAGAGAAACTTTTAAATTTAATAAGACCTAAAGATCTTCATGTGTTCCTAATAGTATTATCTACATTTTGGTGAAAAATAAAAACTTGGCATCCAATATAACTCGAAGGTTTTAAAAGAGGACACCACTTTTAATGTCATTACTTACTATGTGATAATTCTGATTAATTAATTTATTTATTTTATTTTATTTATAGTTGCGTTCCGTCGACCATGAATGAGCAATTGCTCAATGGTGTAGAACATGTCAGTATATAAGTAGATGTATTTGGTTCATTCTGGGGCAGGGGCTGGGGGCTGGGGATCGGGGATCCGATCATGCCACCTTACGGCTTCGCTACATCACCCATGTTGGATTACGTCACTTCCGCCAGCCATACACGCACGAAAAAGTGTCCCGTTACGTTCATCAGCCATCTACGCACGAAAAAATGTCCCGTTACGTAAAGCTACGTTTTCCAAGGACCACGCATGCGCGATGCGCGATGCGTGATGCGTCACTGCGTGACCACGCAGCACTTGAACCTGTGTGTTGAAACGGGGATGATTTCCAAGGCCGCGCAAGCGGGGGTTTCCCGCTCGCCGCGGCTGCGTGTCGCGGATGGGCATCGCGCAGCAGTTGCCTGGCCCCCGACTTCAGCGTGATCACGCATGCGATTTATCTGGAGTCAAAGAGTTTTACTGCAGAACAGGACGAGAAATTGATTGATTTAGTAAGGGAGCATCGTGTGTTATATGATTTGCATCACTGCAAGTACAAAGACAGTATTGTTCGAGAAAATGTGTGGAAGGAAATTGCAGCTTCTTTAAACAAAGGTGGTAAGTAGAGAGTTTAATATCTGTGTTAATAATAAAATAAATACTATGGCTCATAAAACGTGGTCTTAAAAAATGTTCTTACTGCATTAAAAAAACATCTTACGGTTCTATATAGTTGTTACTTATTTAAAAATAGGCCAAGTTTAAAAAATATTTTATGCAGTGTTTAAACTAAACCAAAAATAATTTACGTCGGTGTGCACCAGGAAATGTGGAAATAAAATATGTTCCATTTTGAAGTAGTAGGTGAGCCTAGGGCAAGTTATCACAATAAATTGTTTTCTATCTTTTTTTAAGTTTGATAATATTATGTCTTATTCTTCTAAATGCACAACAAAAATTATGTTTTTTGAAGTTTATAATCATATGTTTTCCTATTTATAGTTACTTAATTTTATGTCAATACTAAGGATAATGGCACATTTGCTAATAAATTATCTATTTTGACATATTATATTTACAAATTTTACACTCAAATACAAAAATACACAGCATTACTATAGCACAAAGAGAATATATTTTTTTTTAAAGAAAAGAATAACATTTGCATTTACCCTTTCTTCACGTGAAAAATACTTTTTAACTTGTTTTCCTCACATGATATAATTGCCAGCTTACTTGTCCTTCTTGGCTGCAAAAGTAATTTTTAAATTTGTCTCGTATGCTATACGCAAGATGAGTAGAATTACGTCCTTGTCTTGCCATGGGTATCATATTTTCAGTAGGGAGACACACATTTCGGTCCTCTTCTTCACCCGGGCATGGAATTCTTGCAGATCTTAGATGATTATGTATTATGCATGATGCGATGACCAGAAGATCCACTGTGTCAGGCTTGATGGCGATGGCAGTGAAAAATACTCTAAAATATTGGCAAAGTATTCCAAAAGCGTTTTCACACGTACGTCTAGCTCTACAATGGCGATAATTATATATTGCTTTTTCTTCATCACATTTAGATTGTGCCCTTGGGTAAGGACGCATTACTGAGGAAGTCAGCTGAAAAGCTTCATCACCCAAAATAACGTGTGGCATTAGAGTGTCAGTTCCAGGAAGTATAGCTGGTTCAGGAAATCTGAATGTTCCTTCTGAAAGTCTTTGTCCTAAGACAGATTTAGCAAATATGCCTGCATCACCTTCTTTTCCATAGGAACCAACATCTATTGCTAAAAACTTGTAGTTGTCGTCTACAAGCGCAAGTAACACAACTGAGAAATAGTCTTTGTAATTATAAAACAGAGATCCAGAATGTTCAGGTTTGATTATTCGGATATGTTTTCCATCTATCGACCCACAGCAGTTGGGATAGTTCCATTTGCGATGAAAACCAATGGAAGAACGTTTTAAAACATCTTGGTCAGGTGATGGTATTGAAGAATTCAACATTTTTGAACAAATAGATTGCAATGTCTCTTTTATAATAATACTTACCCAGCTAGGGCATATTCTGAATTGAAACGCCAGTGAACGAAAACTCTCTCCCATGGCCATAAACCTAAAAGAGAAAAAAATATATGTAGTTATTTATTTTAACTGCTTCAGGCTATCTTGGCACCGAGTCGGTACCCAGAAAGTTCGAGGCCACTATTAACTTAGTGATCCCGTCACCTTAGACTAGAAGAGTAAATCTGTGAGATGTATATCTGTGTGTAAAAACATTAGCTATTTAAACATATTTTATTTTATTTTGGAGGCCTTTTTGGGGAATCGTAAAAACCCAATAAACCTAAGGACGTGAACAATACCAGTACCCTAACTCACGACTCTTATAGCACTTAGGTTGACGTTTTTTAATTTTTGCTGCTCATAAAAACCTCACGAAATATGTTTAAGAAAAAATTTGATCATTTATTTACACAGATTTTTGAATTTTACAGCAGAAGACTGCAAAACGAGATGGAGAACCATTCGCGACTCCTACAGAAAAAGCAACAAGAAACTGAAAACTGGGTCGAAGACAGGTTCACCGGCATTTTCAAAATCGAAATACAACACAGAAAGCCTGAAATTCCTTGATGAAACCTACAAAGAAAGAGCGTAAGTACTCTTTACCTTATGTATTAAATAAAATTTGTATAAACAATATAATAATTGTTGAATGTTTATTAAAAATTATATATTCTTTATTGAAATTATTGGAGCTGTTGCAATTTTTTTGGTAGGTTTCAAATGAAATATATATTTATTAGTTGAAAGAACTTCTTATGAATTTATCAAAAAAAAGTTTGTGTAAACCCAAATACACCAGATCAAACTACTCACGCACGCGTGTGTGTCAACATAGCATAGCTGATGGCACTGTTGATTTAATTTTTTTTTTTCAGATCAAAATCAAGCATCAACATAAATGAAATAATTGAAAATAATCAAGAAACACAAGAAATGGTGGATGACTGTCCCTCTGAAGAGTGCAACCAATTTCAAGAAGAAGAAAGCGCTCAAGAATCTACAAATTGGCCTAGCGAGCAAACAAGTTCTTCAGAATTGTTAAACAGCTCCATTAAAAAAAGAAAAATTACAGTAAAAGAAAAAATGTTAGATGAAATAAGAAAAGGTCGTGAAGAAAGAGGGAAAATATTAAAAGATCTACTTGAAAACCGCGGCCAAGATCGTTCGCAACAT